>NC_049901.1:22548364-22824443 GCF_001411555.2 Juglans regia | reverse complement strand
TTTTTTTTTTTTTTGAAGTTTAAATAATATGAAGATTGTTCAGGGAAGGGAGGATAGTTTGCTGTGGATTCACATTGGAAATTTCAGATTTTCGATTAGTTCCTTTTATAAGGCGTTAACTTGTCATTATGTCAATAAATTCCCTTCGAAGTGCATTTGGAGATCCAAGGTGTCAAGTAAGGTTACACAATTCTACTTGTTGGCGTTCTTTAAAATTTTGACCAAGGAAAAATTTTAACCACAGATATTGTGAGAATGCATGGATTATTTGTTGTGGATTGATGCTTCATGTGTAAGAAAGATGGAGAATCTGTTGACTATCTATTTCTTCATTATGAGGTGGCTAAGACTTCGTGGGAAGAAAGTTTTGGTAGGACGGGTATTGCTTGGGTGTTGCCTAAGCAAGTGGTGGATTTGTTATTGCTGTTGGCAAGGATTTAAGGGGAGTCATTGCATTGTTTTCATATGGAAGATGATCCCTTCATGTTTGATTTGATGCTTATGGTTGGAAAGGAATGGACAGTACTTTGAAGATAGAGAGATTGGATAAAGAGTTTTTTATAGTACTTTGTGTATTTGGGATAAGGCTCTAGTATTGATTGAATGAAGATAATCTTCATGATTTGCTTTTAACTTATTCCAGATCCTAGCTTGTATTTAGGTATTTTTTCTTGTATACTTCCTCCTTTCTCTCCTTATAATCATAAGGGTGCACTCATTACTCTACTTGTATAATAGAAAAATAAAAAAAATCATGTATCATCATCGTTATTGCTATTGAAAGTGTCCCACATCTAATACCACATAAGAAGCCTGTGAAAAATTCTTACGACTTCCCTTCCAAGTGATCCTAGAGTTACCATCCATGTAAACTTCGTATAATCATCTCTATAGCACGACAATTTTAACAAAACTAAAATAAAGAAAATACGAGTTAATATCGATTCAGCATTTCCAAAAAAAAAACACCAATCGCGAAGCGATAGGTGTATTTGTCAATTGCAAGGTACGCATATTCTTCGTACACGATGTACGATGTGCTCATTATGGTTGTTGAGGTCTCTTACATGCATAGGTGAGACTAGACATCGCTCGTTACAAAATCACATACGCAGTCGTTACCCATAGTGTAATAAAGGAAGTCAGAGTGTGCGAATGGTTCGTAGGAGAGACCATAGTGCACACCGTAATAAAATGAATATTTTATATGTATAAAATGCAATTTTGGTGTGAATGGGTTATCTGTAAATTTTCTTGTAAAGGAAAAGGAAAAAGTAAATTTTGAAAAATCATTTTATATTTGTCTTTTGTGTGGTTGTCTTTTTCAATGTTTGTATTTCTAGGTTGTTGATTTGTGGATTTATTTGTTGAGATTTTAAAATCATGTTGTGAGGTCCCCACTTACGGTTGTACTGCGCAAAACTATAGACTTTGATGCAGAGGACATGTGCAAACTTTGAGAATCGACTCTGCCTAATGAGTGAAGACCTAGGTACCTTTCCCTTTTATGTAGCGTTGATTGGCATTTTCCTTTTAGTTGGTTGGATGACTGTATTATTTTATGTCGGTGTTTGGGAGTCATGGTGACTTATGGTTTATTTTGTTGGGTGATGTAATTTTTATTTAATTTAATTTCTAGTACTGTAGCATTTTAGGCTGCACTTTTTATTTTTCCGCTGCTTTTATAACTGCACAATCATACATTGCTTGCTTGCACATACTTGCTTTCACAATGTGCTTGGGGTGTGTGACTTGAGCAGTCAGCACTCCGAGGGCGCCACAGATTTAGAAATATTACACAGGTCTCAATCGAGCCTGCTGTCGCCCGACAACAGCCCAGGAGACATCACTAATGAACTCCACCAAGATAATACTTTATCTCGGACATTCATCAACTACAACATTATCATATCCCAACGATCCACCAGCCTCTGGCCACTTTCATTTACATCCATACTGAATCCATAATTTAGTGACGTTGTTCCACATTAGTAATTCAAGAGTCGGGAATTTACTTACAACGCGAAAGGCCAAAATTCTGGAGGATCGAGCGCGCTGACTAAAGCATCCCGCGGGTCAGTGAGTGCGTCTGTCGTGTTGTGGCGGCTGTAGGGGCGGAGCACAGTGGCAAGACGGATCTGGGTGAAATAAAGGGCCTACGACTGGGAAAATTCTAATGGGTGGCAGATCAGTCGCGATAAAGGATGGAGGTGGGAGGTTTCGCGGCGGAGGGTGGCGGAGCGGAACCCCAAAAAGGGGATCTACACTCGGCTTGGGTGAATCTGGGAGGGGAAGGGGCCGAACAAAGAGGAGAATGTGAGGGGGAGGTCGGATGACCACGAGGGAGTTGCCAACTGCGGCGGGCCTCGGCGACGCACGGCGGAGACCTAGATAGAATTTCTAAACCCACGGGCAGAAGCAACAGAGAGAGATTGAGAGATTTTAAGGGAGGGAGAGGGTACGACTGAAAGAGAGGAACACAGAAAGACGAAAGACTGAGGTGTCAGTGCACGGCGATGCAGCTGGTTTCATGGCAACTATAGTCAGAATTGTGGAGAATGGCGCAGTAAGAACCATGAAGAATGACGTGTAGCCAGGCACGGCAGCTAGCGGCAAAACATAAAGAAGAGAGAGAAACGGGCAAGGAGAAGAGGAGGCGTCGTTTTGGGCTCCACGTGGTCACTGTGCGAAACAGGGGAGGGAAGTGGGGTACCGTGAGATAGAAAGGGAGTTGGGGTGCAACTCGCCGTGGTTGTTGGTCACGATGCGGTGGTTGATGGCGGCGACGTCTAGACTGTGGGAAGAGAGGATGCGAGACAGAGGGAGAGTGAGAGAGACAGACCTACGGTAAGAAGGGCATGACAGAGAGCGGCATCTGCTGGGGCTTGAGGTTGTTCGGTGATGAGCAGCGGCGGCGCATCACAGCGACGAAGGTGGCAGCGGAGCGGTTGCTGGAACAACACCGCAACAGGGAACCCCGCAAGAGTTAGAAGGTGACAGCGAGAGAGGGACGAAGCCTTACGGATGGCTGCCTGAGACAGTGCCGATGACAGTGGAGTGGGGCGCGGCTACGACGGAGAGGCAAGATGGCTGAAAGATAGAGAGGTGAGGGGGAGGGGTCTGTGCGGCGCAGAAGGGGTGAGCGAGGAAGAGAAAAAGAATTTAGGTTCCAGCCCCTCACCCCCGGGGCACAAACGGCACCGTTTAGTGGGAAGTCCTGGGCCTTGTTTGCTCCTTCCTCAACTGCGCTTCCACACGGGCCCAGCCCTCAGCACTACAGCACAGTCAACAACACTCAATGAAAAATCTAGCCATGGCTCCACATGGGCTGGTTTCACAAAATCCGGTCCTACCCGGTTCTGGCCAGATATCAAACCCGGGTTTCGAGTTTTGAACTTGAAAAAATCTTTAGCCTTAAGTAAAAAAATAACGTTGGACTTTTTTTTTTGTTTTACATGCATTTAATTAAAAAGATAATTAGTTGATTCTAGTTTTATTTATTTTTTATATAAAATTTAGTTTTTCAATTTAATATGATTTTATTATTATAGACAATGTTCAATGCATTAGTATTATGGTATTCAATATGACCTCATGAAAAATCTTTAATAAATTAAAAGCTTTTATATATAAAAAAAACTATATTTTTTCTTGAGAAAATTGTAATAAAATATAAGCTTTTAAATAAATAAATAAAATATGATTTTCAACATTAATTGTTTCTTGAAAAAAATATAATAACATATAGGTTTTTTTTTTTTTAAAAAAAAAAAGCCAGATACAGATTGGAACCTAGATTTTCGAATTTCAAAAATTCAATTTCATCCTGATTTTCAGCCTAGGTTATAACCTTGGCAAATCTAGGCCAAGTTACCTTATGGAATTTTTATTGCTAATCAAACAAAGTTATACATCAGAGTCAAGATTACATAGCTTATCAACCAAAATCAGATTGGAAATAGAACCGGGTCCATCTTCAATCCAACAAGTTGAGCCCTCTGATCTTAGTGCCATCTTTGCTAAGGTTTGTGCTACTTGATTCCCTTCTCTATATGTAAATGCAATGTTCTAGTCCTTTGCTTGCTTCAGAACTTGCTTGATGTAACTCTTTGAAATCCTAACTCTTGACACAACTCCACTGCCTTCTTCATTGCTAAATTCTCAATCGGATTCAGACATAGTTTCATTTCCTCTGTTCATGTAAAGTACCTAAACTTTCTCCCTAGCCATCTTGAACTATTATTCAAATTTTCATTATTTTGTTATTTGATTCTATAGCAACATCAAATTTTTCCTTGATACATTTTACATTAAGGCTCCTCCACTTTTGCATAGCTTTTTCTGTCATGTTGCTATTAGAGCTTTCATCTGATACCTGTTGAGCTTGTTTAAAATCATTCAGGTTTGCAATAGCTGTGTTCATAATCATTTTAGGCCCTCATAAACTTATATTAAAAAATAAACATATTCCTTCTATTCCATATGATATGATGCTATTTTTTCCAATTAATCATTCTTGAACATCCGAGTCATCTTTTCCCACATTCTTGTAAAATCATCTTCATTACTCAACCCCTTATGCACTGGACTTTCTTCTTTTGCCCACACATCTGAGGTTGCAAGACAACACCGCTAAATATTAGTTGTAGATTCTTCTTCTTGCAAGTATATCTAACAGTTGGGAGAATCTATTACCTTCCTTCTATAAAGATTAGTTATGAAGTAAATTTTTCTCAGCCCTCCATATAAAATGTTTAACTATCCCATAAATACAATGTTTCCACTACTTGCCCCACACACCTTCTCTATCCCTTTTTCTAGAATACTCACCTTCCTTTTGTCTTTCATACTTTGTGTTATATGATAAGCACTATTTACAAAAGATTCACCATCCTTGCCGAAATTCGATATGAGTCTGTCTTTCATTCCCATCTTGCTTATTGGCATGCTACATCCTTATCCTTGTTAAAAACCTGCTTCACCAATGCTTCATTCCATTCTTTAGCTTCTTCATCTATTAATTCACTGACAGCGGCATCAGCACTTAGTATTTTCATAGGAGATTGAAACAATATATGTTGTTGGAATAGAAAACCATTTATTGCCCCAAATATTTTTCTCCTTCCATGTCCCAACTCTCTAGATAAGTCCCTCCTTCAACACATCTAATGCTAACCAGATGCTCTTCCATATTGGTAAAGTTGAAGAGCCTAATCTATCTTGCAAAATTTGAGAGTTATTGAAGTACTTCTTCATAATACTCTAACAACTAGTGAATTAGACTCTTGTAAAAGCCTCCAACTTTGTTTGGCCAATGAAGTTAAGTTAATTTTTCAATATCTCCAAATACCAACCCTCCCCAAAATGGTCTATTTCAGTGTTTTTGGGCCTAGAAACAACTTCTATTTGGGGGGGAGGGGGGCTGAAGGATAGGATATCTGCCCCCGTACCCCGATACTCAGATGGGATACCCCGCCCCCGCACTACGGGGGTGGGTCTTTGAAACTTCCCCATGAGGGGTGGGGGATGGGGGGTGCAGGGGTGCCCTTGCACCGTATGGTGTGGGTAGCACCCTTATTTTGTTCATCCATATTGCTCCATCTCTACCAGTGAATTTCATACCTATTCATTTGTTTGTCCCACCAAAACCTGGCCACCGTGTTTGAAATTTTATTACACAACTTTCTAGGCATCTTGAATACACTCATTGTATAAGTAGAAATAGCTTGCAATGCTCCTTTCTTAATACTTATTTCTCAACCTTACAAAAAATTTGTTTTTTCAATCGTGAATTTTTTGTCAAATTCTCTCATTTATATACCTGAATGTGTTATACTTACATCTCTCAACCAGTGTTGTTAAACCTAAGTATTTTTCATATCTCCCATTGGCAACCACTCCTACCTCCCAACTAATTGAATCCCTAATACTAGAACTTCTATTTGTATTGAAAGAAATTGATTTTTTTGTTTGTTTAGTACTTGACTAAAAGCCTACTCATTAATCCTTAATAATTCCTACATTTTCTCTCATTCACCCAATTGGACTTTACATAACAAAATGCATCATCAGCAAATAATAAATTACTAATTATAAGGCCTCCCCTTGCCACTACAACTCCATGAATTTCTTTTTTTCTTTCAGTCTGTTGGATCCAACTACTTATCCCTTCAACACAAGTAATAAATAAATAAATGGTGAAAGGAGATCTCCCTATCTCAAACCTCTTACTTGACTGAAGGATTCTCTAGGTTTGTCATTAACTAAAACTGAAAAGAAATGATCTAACACATCTCATAATTAACTGAATCCATTTCTCATCAAAATTCAGCTTCCTCGTAATAGCTTCTAAAAAATTCCACTCTACTCTATTGTATGCCTTAGACATATCCAGTTTCAAAGCCATGAACCCCTTTTCTCCCTTCTGTCTAGTTTGCATGGTATGAAGAACTTCATATGCAATCATGATATTAGCTTAAATTAACCTCCCAAAGATGAAAGCACTTTGGCTACTTGATATAATAGAATGAATAATAGTTTTTAATCTTTTTGCCACTACCTTTGAAGATTTTGTACAATAATTACATAGGCTTATCTGTCTAAAGTCATTAACAGTTATTGGACTTTTGGCTTTATAAATCAAAGCAATCGTGTAAGTGTAATTCAAGGAAGGAAACATACCCTCACAACTTAGGAACTCCAAGACAGCTGCACAAATATCCTCCTCCACAATACTCCAATGTTGCTGGTAGAATCCAGCTCCAAAGCCATCTGAACTAGGTGACTTTAGGTGACATTTGATGTAGCGTTTCCTCAACTTCTGCTTTTGTGAATTATTTAATAAGTTCTTCATTCATCTCACAAGTAACTAGCCTCCATTGATTATAAACATTGAGTTATCTCTTCTTGGGAAGGTAAATTGGAAGTGTAAATTTCCTTAAAATGATTCTTGAAAGCCTGTTCAATCTCACCCATTTTAGTAATAATTTTATTGCTTTTGTCCCTTATTTGAATGATCTGATTCTTTCTTTGAGATGCACATGCATGAAAATACTTTGTGTTCCTAACTCCCAACTTATACTAGTATATATTTGCTCTTTGTCTCAATTTTACCTATTCTTGTTCCAACAACTTGCTTAACTCCTCTTGAACAATTTTTTATTTATTTTTGTAATATTTTCTAGTCTCTCTTCTTCTTGTAACTTCAATAATTGAGCAGTTAAAAATTTAGTATCATTATTTCTTCTCTTATAACTCAAATTACTACATTTTTCCAAAGCAACTCGACATAAGTCCAGTCTTTCATGTACTCTAGTCAAAGATTCTTTAAACTAATTTTCCTTCCTCCACTCTTCATCTATCATCTGTCCACACTCTTGTTCAAAAGCCCAACTCATTTCATATTTAAAATTCTTCTTATTTCTCCTTTTTTTTTTTTATGATTCCTGCTAAAATGGAGAAGCAGATCAGGTTTGTGGTCTGAGCATCTAGCTGCTAACACATCCACTTTAACTTCTATATAAATCTCAAACTAGGTTGGGTTAGCCACCACCCTATCCAATTTTTCTTTGGTGAATGTCTAATCACAGTGCATAATACTCTAAGTGTATTTATCTCCACTACACCCAAGATCAAATAAATTATTTTTCTCTAAGGTCCTTCTTGGGTTATCCATCTGGGACTCGCACCTTGGCCTACCCCTTGTTTCTCTCCTTGAGCTGAAATGTCATCAAAGTCTCCAGTCTCACATCACCGTGTATTTCTATTAGGTTTAAAGGAGCTCAATAATTCTCGCCCTTCGTATGTTTTTACTAGAGTCTAGATGGCCATAAAAGCATGTGGAAAGCCGGCTTTAAGTTGTTGATATCATCCTTAACCATGCATTAACATGCCTCTTGGAGTAATCTATCATTTCCATATTCATATTATCTTTCCACAATAATATTTACGCCTCTACTTCTACCCAATGAATCTACCACAAAACACCCATGCATTCCTAGCTCCCTCTTTAGATAAATTGTCTTATATGGCTTAATGAAATTGTATAATTATATTGATTGATTATAAAATGAGTTGTAAAATAATTATAGAAAAATATAGATGTATCATTATCCCATAGAAAAAACCTTTGCCATGCTTGTTTTTGCATAGCCTTTTAGGTGGTAGAATAGGTGTGGCACAAGCAAGTCTATTAGATTTCTTCTTTTCACATGGCATTTAACCTTCTTTTCACATGGCATTTAACCTTATAAAATGCTACTAATGATAACATCTTTTTAGGCATATTTTATAATTCGGTACTATAATTTAATAATTATTTGGTAATTTAATGGAATAATTTACTTGATTGGTTGGCCGATTGAAAAAAGCTGTTAATCATTTTGGTATCCACTATCATGACATTAAATGATTGACATATATATAAGAGAAAAATAATAAATAATTTTTTTAATTATTTAATACTATGTAAAAAATGGATGATAATATAATAGTTAAATGATAATGAAGAAGATTACTCTAATGAAAATATATACAGTTAATTATTCTTGTAAGAAAAAACCACTCAAATCCCTAAATCATTGAACACGCATTGGATTCCTTTAATATCAATAATTAATTTTAAATTAAATAGTTGAGTTTTTGTTATATCTTCTATCATCACAAAACTTTCATAGAAAAATGCTTTAGTAGTATTTGGGATCAGCATGCAAAGTTGGGGTACGTGGCAGCTCGAGGGTTCACATGGCACGCAAGACCAGAGTCTTATGTGTATGTATGTTTGTTGGCAAATCTAATCAGATCAGATGGTTTGGATTTAATTGTTTTGGGTTGCGATTGTTAATTGTCAAGGATCAGTTAAAAGGTTAGTCCATGTGAAAGAGCTTATACTTTTCTGATGTCTATGATTAATTATACCCATTAATTAACATATTTTGCAGAAGAGTAACTTCGAACCCTATATAGTCCATAAACTGAAAGGACTAATTAATTAGGGATTATATATTGAAA
Organism: Juglans regia; assembly: GCF_001411555.2. Taxonomy (NCBI): domain Eukaryota; kingdom Viridiplantae; phylum Streptophyta; class Magnoliopsida; order Fagales; family Juglandaceae; genus Juglans; species Juglans regia. Next base: position 22,815,434 of record NC_049901.1, on the reverse strand, counting down.
TATTTGAAAAGGTTTTGATATTAATACGATGGAGTGAGTATGACTGTTCATCTGGGTTCCGGCCCGAGAACCCGAGTATACTCAGACAGGAACCCGGATTTCAAATCTGAGTCGGAACCTGGATTCCGGGTTGAACCTAACTTTTTTTTTCTTTTCAGTTTGAATGTGTTGATGGTTTCAGTAAGGTCTTTACATATGAACATGCTTCCATGGGAATTATGCAATTTGACTAGGTTGCGAGAGGCAGAGGTATTAGAGAGCAAATTGCCCGCAAAGGTGCTTCAGGAATTGCAGAAGAAGGCTGAGATTAAGGTACTGATTGATCCTCCCCTAGATGACTTTCAGGATGAAACGGCCAATTGATACATTTACCAATTAGTATAACTTACCTAGCTTTATGTTTTATAGTATTACGAGGTTGTACCCTTGAGTGTTGTTGTCTTAGGTTGCAGCCAAAGCAACAAGGGATGGCGTGATATTTGTTTCATTTTCTAAACTCCAAGTCCTTTAAACTGGAAAATTTGAGGATTACATGATGGAAAAAGAGGAGAGGTACGATGCGGAAATTGAAGGCATTTGGTTATCGATCGATGCTGTGAGTTGATTATGCTCCCTTCCGAGAGATATTCCGTTGGAATTTCTTTGGAGAGGTGGAGGTGTTAGAGAGCAACTGAATATGCAAAAAGATTGCAAGAATTTTAGAAGACGTCTAGGTTCCAGATCTTTGGAGATGTGGAGGTGTACGAGAGCAAATCAATAGATATATATAAGAAGACTGTTCATCCGGATTGAAGAAGAGTTCAATTTTTGAAAACATCAACAACAAAAAAACTTGGTTCTGGGTTTAAAACCTGGTACCCAGAGCAGGTGTACTCAGGTTTTGCAACCCGCATTCTAGCCTAGATTTGTTCCAGGCCAAAACCCGAAACCATAATCCAGTTTTCCGGGTTCCGGAATGGGCCGGGCCGAAAAAGAACATTACTTTACTGAGTAATTTAACATGATCGATCTTTTGTAGTTGCCAGTTGCCTCCTCTGTTCTAAGTTGAAATTTTGAACCATATACATATATATATATATATATATATATATATATATATAGATCAGCTTTGTGATAAAAAAAAAAAAAGAAAGAAAAAATAGTTCAAACATTAAACATAAAACATAAAACAATGAATTTTAGAGCTATGAATGCAATCGATATTGAGTAGGCAATATATATATATATATAAATATATATAAGAGCCAGCTTGTATGGTTAATCTTTTTTGCTTTTTAAGCAAAGTTTTCAAACTTAATCCAAATTAAATTTAGGGTATTTAGAAATACCCTAAATTAATTTAGGGTTAATTTAGGGTGCCAATCCGAATTAATTAGCCACAATCAAGTTATCAATGATCAAATTCACACAAATTACATAATACAAACCCAAAAAAAATAAAAAACACACGGAAAAATTCACACACAGTCACACATCGTTCATTAATCATCAATGATTCAAACCACATGTACAATCAAGTCTCCACAGAACACAATTCACAAAATTCCATCCTCCATCTCCAATCTTCATTCCATAAAATATAAATCACAAAAAAGAAAACTTCAATTTAGGGTTTCTTACCTTTGGCGAAGGAGATGAAGACGAAAGGCTACGACGACGGCGACAGCGTAGTGCTCAAGACAACGACAACATAGTTTGCTTGTTCTTCGATGGTGATGGAAATTCAAGAATCGGAGATGCAGAGAGAGAGAGAGAGAGAGAGAGAGAGAATTAGAAATGAGAAGAATCAAGAAAGGGGCTTGTGGGGGGGGGGTGGATTTTAACAAATAACGTTGTTTCATCATTTGTTATTAAGTAAAAAAACCCAGGCAAGGTGGGGATTTGCGGGGAGGGGTAACCCCTATCCCGCCCTCGTCCCCCACCTTGGGTACCAAATGCGGCGAGGCCACCCGCCCCCTGCATCCGGCAGAAGGGGTAAGCCACCCCGCCATATGAAGGCGGGGCAGGGCCTCACTTCTCACCCCTACTTTTTTGCATAGAAGTACATATCATGTACTTCTATTTAAATGCATGTGTCATTTAAATGGACATACTAATACTTAATCAGCCAAATAAAATACTTGACTGAGCATATTTATTTGGATAGGTGCCTCAAATTATACCTGGTGCTAGATGGACGACCATGTTTCAAGCCAAAACCCTAATGTATGCTTAAGGATTATGCAATCCAGTAAAAATTATTAGGTTTAAACAAATGCCGATGAGTATCTCAAGTAAGATGTTCGTTCTTCACAGTGCATCACACAAGAAATCAAGGTCCAAATTCAAAAACATACCAATTATACTTCCTTGTTCACCTCTATCTACCCACACCCCTCAAGTTGGCTTTTATACCTATTTCAGAGTTGACTATTTTGGATATTTGAATTATCTACATATATGTGAGTTATCCCAACAAAAAAAGCCACTACAACAAATACTACTTAATTAGTTCAATTAAGATGTTAGCCACCAATTAAAAGTAACTATGGGCATGTTCTTGTTATACAAAACTCTGCATATTTAGTTCCGAGTTATTGAGATACAAAGCTCGTCTCTAGATGATAGAAGACTAATATTTATTAATTTTCTCTTCGATGGTCATTGCACAATGTGCCAAAGCTATCCTAATTAGCAATTTCCCACTAGCTGAGCAGCTACATAAGATGGATAAGGCTAGGATGCATATTAAAGACAGATTGCATTCCACTGAGTATGATGAAGGTGTTAGACAATTCTTAGCCATGGCGCAAGCTCATGCATCGACAACTGATCAAATTAGATATCCATGTAGGAGATGCCGGAATAGAGCTTTCCACTCTATTCGAATCATGGAAGATCATTTGTTTTTAAGAGGGATTGATCTAACCTATACAGAATGGATTTTCCATGGATAAGAGGATCTGATCCTAAATTCTACATTCTTTGACAAAGAAGATGATTATGCATCTTCTTACAATCACTACATCGATGATGTCGACGAGATGTTAGATTACATTCGTCATGGGTCGTTTATGAATAATTCAGGTAGCAATGAAAGAAATGCAAACGATAATTATCAACCCTCCACCTCTAATGTTCCAACCAACTATAATTTTGACGAGTTGGTCGCCAACGCACAACAGCCACTTTATCCTGGATGTGCTAAGTTCTTGAAGCTATCATTCATCGTCAAGCTGCTTTACATCAAGAGCATAGGCGGTTGGACCGTGAAGTCCTTTGACATGGTAAACAAGCTTTTGCATGCTGCATTTCATGACGTTCTATTCCCAGATTCATATAACGATGCTCGTCACTTAGAGCGTGGCTTGGGCTTTAGTTATGAAAAGATACATGTGTGCACAAATGATTGTGCATTGTTTTGGAAGGAGAATGCATCGTACAATGAATGCCCTAAATGTAAAGCATTTAGGAGGATTGTAAGCACAAGTGAGCAATGAATGGTACCATAAAAGGTTTTTCGATACTTTCCCTTGAAGTCGCGCTTGTAGAGGCTATTTATGTCAACGAAGACAACCCAAGCCATGATATGGCATAAAGATGCACGTGTTGACGATCCAACATACATGCGACATCCAGCAAATTCAAGGGAATGGAAAGACTTCGATAACCTATATGTTGTCTTTTCCCACGATCCTCGCAATCTTTGACTTGGTTTGGCAAGTGATGGGTTTAACCCATTCAATAACATGAGTAGGTCGTACAGTATTTAACCGGTACTACTTGTGCCTTACAACTTGCCCCCTTGGTCATGCATGAAAGATCCATACACCATGTTGTCGCTGCTAATCCATGGACCTAAGTCACCAGGGAATGATATTGATGTGTTCTTGCACCCTCTTGTTCATGAGTTGAAGGAATTATGGGAAGATGATATTCAGACGTTTGATGCGTACAATAGGCAAATGTTTAGCTTGCATGCAGCACTACTTTGGATTATCAATGACTTCTCCGCATACGCCAATCTTTCTGGGTGGAGTATGAAGGGCAAGATGACATGTCCTTGATGTAGATCTAACACAAATTCACAGTGGTTGGTATATGGGCAAAAGTATTGCTATATGGGGCATCGACAGTGGTTGCCACTAGATCACAATTGGAGAGGGAAAAAAATACTTTTAATAGGTGCAAAGAGCATGGGCTCCAACCATCAAGGGTCGAGGGAGATGATTTGCTAGAACAATTACATGAGGTCTCACATTTCCATTTTGGTAAATCTTCTTCAAAGAGGAAACGAACACCCAAACAACTAAATTGGACCAAAAAATCTATCTTCTTTGAGCTTTCCTACTGGTTAGACTTAGACTTGAGACATAGCCTTAATGTCATGCATATTGAGAAAAATATATGCGACAGCATTTCGGGAACATTGCTGAATATTGAAGAAAAAACTAAGAACTCTGCCAATGCCCGTATGGAATTGGCAAACCTTAGAATAATGAAAGAATTGCATTTACAACATGATGGGACCGTATTGCTATGAATCTTGGTTGCTGAAATTTCCTGATGGATTTGCATCGAGCATTGCCTATTGTGTGAATACTAGTGATGAAAAGATCAGTGGAATGAAAAGCCATGGCTGTCATGTCTTCTTGCAAGCACTATTGCTGGTTGTGATTGGTGGGTTCTTACGGTCTGAAGTGCGTCAAGCCTTAATAGATTTAAGCTCGTTTTTCAAAGAATTATGTTCCTGAACTTTGAACTTGTCAGTGTTGAAATGTCTTCAAGCTAATATTCCCATCATTCTCTGCAAACTAGAAATGATATTCCCTCCAGCTTGTTTTGATATCATGGTGCACCTTGCCATTCACTTGCCAGAGGAGGCATTCCTAGTAGGACGCGTGCAATACAAGTGGATGTACCCTTTCGAAAGGTATCTAGGGAAGTTCAAGGAGTACGTCTGCAACAGAGTTAGGCCAGAGGGCTCAATTGCTGAGGCATATGTGCATCTCGAGTGTCTTACATTTTGCTCTATGTATCTCCATGATATTGAAACTAGATACAATTGCGAGGAACGCAACAATGATGTTCGTATTGGGACAACTAAGTCAGGAAATGAGCCAAATTTATCTGTTTTCTCACAAAAGAATAGACCATTGGGAACAATAAGTTCCCACAAATTAGCCGACACACTATTGGTCAAGGCTTGATGGTATATACTTAATAATTGCACGGAGATTGAGCAATACATTGAGTAAGTGCATCATCAATGACTTGAAGTTCACTTTATGATGTGTTATATAATGTTATTTTTCTCCTGGTAATTGATCGGGTCACATATATTGATAGGGAGCACTATAACAAGATCAAAGAAGAGGACCCTCAGTACATCGACCGTAGGCACCAGAGTCAATTCCCATCATGGTTCAAATCATGTATAAGATACGAAACCTTTTGTACATATAACTACAATATTCTCAAATTACACATATAACTAATTCATCTTAAATCTTCTCTGGTAGATTCGAGAGGTGTGTTCAGTTAGGCCTACTGCGGTAACCGATGAGATATATGTCTTAGCATGTGGTCCAGATCCGTGGGTCGCATCTTATGCCGAATGCATAATGAACGATGTTTTCTTTCATTATGAAAGAGTGTGAAAGGCATTGATACAGTCAAAACAACGGGGTGGTTGTGCATGGCGAGCATTAGGGATCTCATGTTGACTTTTATGGTGTGTTGCATTATATTATAGAGTTACGCTACATGAGTTGGCGTTAGCTATATCTCTTTCAATGCGTTTGGTATGACATTGGTGACTCGAGAAGGGGGATACATGTCAGGGGCAAATTGACGGTAGTCAATACTGCTAGGCAATGGTATAAAGTGAGCCTTTCATCCTTGCCTCCCAAGCAAGTCAAGTCTTTTATCTCACTGATCCGATATTGGGGGGAAGCTGGCAGGTCGTCCATAAAATTACAAGTATGAATGTTTACAACATTCATGCAACTAATACTATTGAGGATGGGATGGACAATGACAAAACATCAGATGGTGACTCAGATGATGATGGTGACAATAACGCTAAGAATTGTCCCTCTATTCTTGAGAGTGGACCATCCATGCTCGAGCCATTGAATCGAGATGATTCAAAGTATTTGCCTGTTGATGCAGCTTCCATATCGCATTGAGACCCGATACAATCAGTTGACGATGATGTCTTCATTGATGATAAATAACTTGACGATGACTTGAGACTGGAGGACGTATGTGTCAATGACAACTTTGGTAGTGAGGCTGAGAATCAGCTGAATAAGGAGGCTGATGATGATTTTTAAATATTAAGCTTTGTATTTGTGACTTGGTTGACAATGAACTTCGTCGATATAGTAATTGAATTCACGATATGTATCTTAATTGAATTCACATCCTTGTATAACCTACGCCATATGTTAGATGACAAGTTGGGTTTGCTTTTCCATTCATTGCAGAGATTTTAACACAAACAAATCCATGCGCATCCATTGTGGTCTCATGAATTCTTATGTGTTGTTAAAGGGACTAGATGCCAAGCTGCATGATTGAACAGCTATTAACTACATTCTTCTCTAAGTTACTCATAGGTTCCATAAATGTTACTAAATACATGCTCGATGTATTTCCTTCTTGGTTGCATATAGTTAGTAGCTATATTGTATTGAGTCATAAAGTGTATTCATGCAACTAACCTATATATGTGATTGACTTAAGTTGAAGTTAGTATAGACATACGTGTCAAGTTTTTTATACTTTTCACCATAGATAAGAAAGAAAACTAGTGGGAAGAGTTTCTTATAACTATATAAGGGGTTTCGTTGGTTATCATGTACAAGGACTCATATTTAGCATACATAGTTTTTAATTGCTTGCCAACCATGTGCAAAAGCCAGTGTTTTACATTTAAGGAGTGAAATTTGTTAGTTGGCTATTTTGTAATAAGGAAAAACATAACAAGATGTTTTTAGCTAGTAAAATTGGGTAAAAGGTTACTCACCAGTGATTTTTTACGTTGTGTGCAGATTTCAAAAATTCTTTAACGACAACATGCTACAAACCCCTATAAGCTATTCTACTCAATCAAGTGGCTCAACGGTTGTGGCAGTGGGATGATGCCAACACCATATCCAACAAATCAGGAAATGCAAACAAACCCACATCTAAAAAGAAAAATTGGAAGCAACTATGCATTTAGGTGGTCTTAATTTTGAGCTTAAGGTTGTACAAAAAAAGACATAGCTTTGAGGTGTTGCTGGCAACATGGGATTTAATTACACAGCATACCATAAGCAATAAAATCTATTGAGGATTTTAAAATGGGATAAAAAACCTTTAGTCCTGCCAACTAAACATGTTTATTATTGTTGATATGTAACAACTCTTGCCCAAGTGTGTTGTATAATTTCTGAGCATGGGATTCAAAAAAAGACGTCCACAATTTCTAGATACTGTTGAGGAATTTAAAATGGAATAAATTGAATATTCATGCAACTAACCATGTTTATTATTGATGATATTCTCACAACTCCTGCCTAAGCAATTTCTGGAATACTGTTGCACCTGAAAATTATATTTTTTGTGATGATAATATATAACAATACTTTGCTAATTGGACTATGTATGGGGCGGGAGATGAGGTAAAGGGCGGGATAGTCATTTTTTTGAGATGGAAAATGGCGACATGGGTCAAATCCTTGTTGTTGCCAAAGTATTTCCCATGGACAGGTGGCGCTCAATCCTCTGTGTTAGACAAAGCTTTATTTTGTTCTGAGTTGCTTCCCTCTGGTTCAGTTAGGCACGACACACTCTGAAGTCCAGAAATATCCAAGGGGTTGAGCTGCTATTCCTGTTCCAGAGTGGTCAAGTGGTTCCAGCTCTAGCATCAGGTTTCGTAAAATTTGATTTGCATGCACCTGCTTTTTTTCTTCCACTTAAGCTTCTTTCAAACTATCTTTTTCACATAAACTAAACTTCAATATTCTCTCATTCACCTCTGTCTTCCTATGCATGGAGCTACTTCTTTTCTTCCACTTAAGCATTTTCAAAAGTTTAAAACCTATTACATAAACTACACATAAGGCTTCTCTCATTCACCTACTACCACGATAGCCAGACCCACAACTAGGTACTAACAAGGCCTTTGTCTCTCTTACCTTATCCTTATTCTATGACTGGGTTTTTTGTACTGAGTTGTTGATGCAGTTTACACAGGCCACCTACAACCATTTCATCTTAATATAATTTTTTTTTATCTGAGCAAGTTGTTTATCTTTTTAGAATACTGAGTATTATTTTTTGTAATCTACCACTTGATTTTTAGTTATTACAATGTGCATACGTTTTGCATGTCAATGCATGTAGAAAACACAGATCTGCCCTGTTATTTGGCACATGCTAGAAAACAAGTCAATGAAGGTTCAAATACATACTATAAAAGCTAGAAAAGGTATTGGATGTCATGAAGGTAGATGTTTCCCTCATCTATGAGATTTCAGTAGGCTTATAAAAGTGTTTTTAACAATAGTAGGAGTTGTTACCGATTATTTTATTATTTCATTTCTGACTTTAAAATAAATTTAGCATTATGTCTAGTGAGTTGACTCGACCCATCAGTTACTAATATCAATTCAAGTGGCCAATTGTTTTAGCTCATCTCCAGTTAGTATGCAATATGTTAAATGAACATTAGAAGATATACTTTTGCTTGGCCAAAAACCAAGTTGGGTTCCAATTGGTTAGTCTGCCACCTCATTCTCTTACAAAAAGAATAAAAAAATTTCACAAATTGGGCATACATCTTGGTGTCCCTTTTTCAGTCGAAAATAGAGGAAGAAAAAGTACATGTGGTTAATAGCAGTAGCCCATAAACTCTCCAAATTGGTTTGATTTTTTCAGAAGTGGCTTTAGTATGCTTACAAGTAGAGCATTATAATGGCACCAACTAAATAATTAGAGGCTGAATTATCAGTTTACATGATATTTAGTACGTTAAATAGCGTGTAATCTATTCTCTCACATTGGTTGCATGTTACAACTGAGTTGGGTTTGAGATTCCAGCAAAGCCAAGGATGGTGAAATCTATAAAGTTTTGGAGGGGCCGAGTCCGACATGGTAGAGCTCTCATTGGTAGCAGTCCAGAAGCAGATGTGTTGCCGCCGAGAACCACGTTGCGGGACGAGCCAGAGTAAAATGAATCAACACAAGATGTAGGAGGTGCGGGCGCACAAGATGCTATGGGTGGAGTACATGTTGGAGAGGGTCACACTAATATAGGTATGGCATCCATTTTTTCTGAGGAGTTAGCATATATTATGTGGTGTGGTCAATTCATAACAATCTTTACAAGTACTAAATTTTTCTTGGTTCATGGATGTAATAAGGTGATTGGGTTACACGCAATTGATGTCTTAATGTAGATCCACCTAGTAAGAAACGAGGTTGAGGGCCAGCAAAGAGCACGCTATTTGAACGACTTAGGAAGGTGGGTAAGATCACTCTGGTTATACAGGATGGTGATCGAGGGCCATCGTGCGAGAATGCCTACATATTCATTGGTCGGCAGACGTGGATTATTAAAGTACATGACGACATGAGGCATGCTAGTTGGAGTTATGTACTCGAAGATGAAAAGCAAGAGCTCATTGACCGTGTTTGGGTAGGACTTTACTTTCTACTAACAAAGTGCAAAAGTTGGTTGCTTACTCATTTGGCCTAATTACACATGTTTGATGACAAACCCTTGTAATGAAGTGCATATTTGATATTGCAGGCAGATTTTGTTCTAGATTGGACAAGAGACAACTATCGTGAGATGGTTGTAACGCATTTGGGCGATAAGTATAATGCATATCATTATGCACTACACAAAATGTATTTAAAATATGCATTACATGAAGAGACCCTACGTGGTGGGATGAACATGGTGGAGAAACCTGTATGGGAAAAGCTATGTGAATGGTGGGCAAGTACGACATTCAAGGTATATTGTAATTAAGTGTCAGATTAGTATTGAGTGAATAAAATACTTAAAATTGATTTTTTTACATAGTGTTAGGTGCCTTAAATAGAAGTATATGATCGAGTCGAGTTTTTGCTTATTATGTTAAACTCGAGAAACACACTATTTGTAAATGGGATTTAATTTCTTTGAAACAAATGCAGGAGAAATCCAGAAGAAACAGCTCAAATAGACAAAAATTGAACGTTAAACATATCGGTGGGCAGAAATCCTTTATACAGATATTAGAGGAGAATGTTTGTGATAACTATGGGTATATATAAGTCCTTTAATCTGTTTAATTAGGTATAACTTTACTGTTACTTATGTGTTTCAGTGGGAGACGACACCAAATATGGTTGCATTCTATAAGAAAACACACTGGTCAACACGAAAGGGTAAATTCATCAATCAGCAACTGAACACAATTATGTAAGATTGTGTTTAATTTAATTTAAGTTAGACTATAGGCTGCATTGGCGTTTTAATAGCAATGCTGATTTTCCTTTCATCTAATTTTTTCAGAATCTAATGTGGAGAGGTTAGGTGAAAAAGAGTCTGAAATGGATGTTGAAGAAGCGGCTGACACTATCTTCAAAGAAGTGTTGGGACACAAATCTGGGTACATAGTAGGGATGGGGCACATGGTCATTCCGGACCCCTCTCCTTTAATGAAGAAGAGTAGAGCATTTATTTGTCTATCGGAGAAGAATCAACGGAACACGAGTGATGCAGAAATGTACAAGAGCAAACTAGACCAGATGATGGGTTATATTGAAGCATTGAGGAAGAATTTTTCTGAGCATGAGAAACTCTTAATGAACTATCAGATGACTGGGTTAGAGGGAGGTAGTGAGTCTCATAGAGAGACTCGGCAAGATGCTTAGGCATCTTACTTGCTTTACTTTTTTGTGGGATTTTTTTTTTTTTTGTGGATTGTTTATTGGATATGTAACAATCCAATGGCCATGAACTTATGTCCCTCAATACAGATTTTTGTAGTTGCATATTATAGTTAGGGCGAATATCTATAAACCAGTAGTGGAAAATTCAGATGTGTAGTTGACTTTTAAGTTGTTGGTAGTCTCTCTTGAATTGTTGGGGGAAAAGATATCACTTTTGGTTGACTAGCTTGACATGGATAGATTAGGTTCTTATGAAAGGGTAAGTTCTCTTATAGTTACATATACTGGTAAGTTCTCTTACAGTTACAAATCTCAGCTCAACCATATGGATTATGGAATGTAGAGCGGTTGGTGGAAATGTAGAGCAATTTCAGATAAACGGTATTCGTTGGGGCTATATTTCTTCAACAGCAGTAAGAATTAATACTTGTAGCTATTTTTTTTTCAAGTCATGTATGCAAAATTCCAGTTCTATTCAATATCACAGACACCCTCAGTTGGAACCTTAAGTTTCAGGTTTTAATAAACAAATAGCATTTTGGTTAGTTTATATCCTAAGACAACCTACACACTAAGTAGCACAAGTAGGTTAAACCCACTTCTAACTACTTAGGATATGTGCAAATCAGAAAACTCCTCATGGTGCTTGGTCAGTACCAATTGTGATATTATTAATACTAATGTGTATATTTTAGACTTGGTTGAGAAAAAATGTACATGAAAAATACAAGTTTTGTAACTCTATTATAGTATCCTAGAAAGAGCTGTGGTTATTCATAGAATGGTAGTAATTTGTTGTTTAGAGAATGAGTAATTTAAAGTGATACACACAAAGTCTACTGAACTTCAATTCCCAGAAGAAAACCAGTGGGTATAACAATCTTGGTTAGATTTTAGAGTTGGGTTGTGGAAATCTGATAGTAATTCTAACATGGGAAAAATTTTGTGCATCATGTGATGATGCATCTGATTTGGTTACAAATATGTTACACAGTTTATACACTCACAACCAATCCCTTGCTATGGTAGATGGCAAGTCTTAGAAGAATTTCAACAATTGATTTTTCCTAAATAGTACGTTTCATGAATTCAGATTGGACTTCAAGTTTTGGGATATATAGAACTGATGTTTTGCAATAGCATGAATGAGGCTATAGCAAACTCTATTGTTAGAATATGCAATTGTAGCACTTGCAATAGCATAAATTTAATGGTAGTAGGTATATAGTGTTAATTCCATGGGAATATCAATTTGATTGATATTGGCATTTTCCAAATTCATCTTTAGAGTAAAGATTTTTCTCTAAAAATCTGTATATGCTATATGGGCAAGAGTTAATTAATTAAAATTAATCTACAAGATATGGATACACAATTACTATAGAAGCTTCCCACCCTTTTAGTCATGTCTTCTCCAATTAAGTATCTTAGTTTGACATAGTGCTTTTTGACAATTTCAGGAAACATATAGCATCATGCTTTGTTGAGCAAGATTGGTAAATCTGAATGTCTGGAGAACACATTAAAGCAACATCACATTAATGCTTAGTAATCTATCTATATATCAAAAGCACTTATCATAGATGTTGTTGGAGCAAGAATTTATAATTCCCTCGTGTACTTAGATTTCAATTGCAAACATGATGTAGGTTTCATGGCCTTGAACTATTTGGTGTCGATGAATGTTGGCATATTTGTCTATATGATGGTGTAACAACAACGTTGGTAGATTTGTATATATGATGGTGGTTCTATATGTATATTGTCAGGTTATTATGAAATTGTTATTTCGGTTATTATATTTTGTTGTGGTATCCTCACAAATATGGCTAGATTGTTTGTTGGGATAACAGTGAGTGAAACAGGTTTAATTTCTACTAGTTGTCATTGGTGATAAGAAATTTTTATAAAGTGTCCAGATGGGTGAGGAAACAGATTTTGACACAATCTTATCTCTTGTAAACCAGTTTTCATGGGAAAACATGTACTGCCCACATAATCGATTCGTGGAAAAAAATTAGACCAAAAGAGCAAATGGATTCCAAAAACTTTAGACAATGGGAACTTGTCATGGAAAAAAGTATTTTTCCGCAACGTCGTACTTATGGATACTTTTTCCAGTTTGAGTTTTTTTTTCCCACCAACACCACTGAAGTTAAATGAAATGGTTGCAATCATATAATTTCACAAGAAATACTAGTTTCCCACCAATTAATATCATGGGAGTGACTAATTTCTACCACTTATGTCATCAGCATAAAGGCTATTGTCATAACGAAACATATTAGGCAATTCTTTTGTCAAGAACACTCCAATTGGGTAAATGAATTTTGCTACGATTACGTGTCATGAAGAATACGTATTTCCAAAAATATAAGCTAGTGGATAGTAAGTAGTCGTGACAAATGTCAAGGTTAGTAAAGCATGATTGTCAGCAAAAGTTGTCATCCCAAAACCAACTCTAGTCAAGAAGTAGTGGATGGGGAGAAACTTTATGCCACCAAAGTTTCAACAAAATGCTTCATGGATAAAAAAATTTTCCGACTATTGCTTCCATGGATAAATGTAGGGGTGGGCAACGGGGCCCCGCCCCCCCTGTGGCGGGGTGGAGTACCAGATAAGGGGGTAGGTGGCCCCGCCTGCATCGGGGCCCCCAAGGCGGGGGCGAAATAGGGGTGACCCCCACCCCTCCCCGCTTAAATATATATATATAATTATATATAAGTATATATATATATATAAGGCATGAAATGACGTTGTTTAATACCTAGGTTTTTTTACTTAATAACAAATAACGAAATGACGCTATTTCATTAATGGAAAAAGGGCATCGTCCCGACTTACCCAAAAGACCAAAATCGAACCTATATATATATATATATATCTCTCTCTCTCTCTCAGTGTCTCGCTCGCCGCTCGGTCAATTACCTTCGGCAATCTGCATCTCCGTCGCCATCGCTGTCATCATCACCATAACCTTCCGTGACTCTGTCTTCATCTCTATCGCCAAAGGTAAGAAACCTTAAATCTACTTTAATTTTTTGTAATTTATATTTTATGGAATGGAGATTGGAGGAAGGATGATATTTTATCGGAGATGGAGGATGTGATTTTGTGAATTGTGTGTTGTGGAGACTTGATTGTGCATGTGGTTTGAATGATTGATGAACGATGTGTACTGTGTAGTCGTGTGTGAATCTGTTCGTATGTTTTTTTTTTGTTTGTATTATGTAATGTCTATTTCAAAATACCCTAAAATAATTTAGGGTTTCGATTCACCCTAAGATAATTTAAGGGTTTCAAAGATTGAACCCTAAATTAATTTTGGAGGTATACCTGTCCTCATAATTGGACTGATTTTCTCTTTGTTATAATGAAATAACATCCTTTGAGTTCAACTTAAACCATTCACACTATTGATTAGTTTTATTTTCTTAGTTAGCTACAAAAATTTTGATCACCAATTTGTTTGTATCGTATTTTAGGTAGCTCAACGTGATTACCAATCTATTTGATATGTTGTTTGATTCATGATTTTCAAACTTTCATTTGACAAATAATCAATTGTTTGGAGAGTGATTATTGTTCAAATTTAGATCTTTCACATTATTCTGGAGAAGATCAATAAACTTTACCAACACAGAAAGTAAAGTTATTTTAAAATCAATGACAACTAAGAAAGTCAAAAGAATTTTTTCATATATATATCTCTTTGATCTGGTTTGATCATAATCAAGTCCTAAACTCACTTACCAGATATTTATTATCTCTTGGTAATAATATATTGAGAAATGTTTGCCTCAAAGTTGACAGTATTGTGCACATATAAATAAATAAATAATATATATTTAGACAAAAAATCTATTTATCATTTAATTTATGAATACACTCAATACACTAGTATTCATAATGATCTCCTATTTTTTGATACTCATTCAATCCGAAAGTTGTTTTATTTCTTTCATACACATTGATGCTCCGTCTTGATCTCTTTTTAATTTGGGTATTTCATTTTTTTTTTTATGTTTGATGTTTGATCATTGATGTTTGATCTTTCAACTTCCAATATATATTTTAATGCTTGGATGTTAATTGTTTGGCATGTTGCTATATTTGCTATAATTTCAGATTTCTTGTTTGCTTGAGTTCATGAATAGGCCAGCACATTCCAGTGCGAGCTCTCCTTTCCATGCCCAAGGTACCCCTACCCCTACATCTACTCCTACTCCTACTCCTACCCCTACCTCTGGCCCAACACCTACCCCTATGGCACCTTGCCCCTCCCCAAGCCCAGCAAGAAACCTGCTTCCATAGTTTGGGCTCATTTCACCAAACTAGAGGGTGGTGACCCCAATAACCTCCAAGCCAAGTGTAACCATTGTGAAAAAATTTATAGATGTCACTATAGGAAATATGGCACCTCACATTTAAAGGTGCACTTAGAAGAACAATGTAAAAAAAGTCCAATATTATGATCATTACAAGAGAATAGCCAATCTGGACTAGAAATTGAATTTCAAAAAATGGTGGATGAGACTAGTGAGTGTGCAACTTTAAGGTGGTATACTAAGTATGATCCTAGTGAGTGTAGAAGACACCTAGCTCGTATGGTCATCTTGGACGAGCTACCTTTACAAGTTGTTGACGGGAAATGGTTCCAAGCATATTCTCACTACTCGAAACCAAGGTTCAATATTCCTTCTCGCCACACTGTGGCAAAGGATGTAAAAAAATATTTTTAGTCTGAAAAAGAGAAGTTGATGGGTGAATTGACCGGTCAAGTTGTTTGCCTTATCACTGATACTTGGACATCACTCTAAAATTTTAATTATATGTCTTTAATTGTGTATTTTGTTGATTGTCATTGGACATTGCATAAGAAAATTATAAAATTTTATCAAATCACCGATCGCAAGGGTGAGACAATTGGGAAAGCCTTGGAGGTAGCAGTAAAGGAGTGGGGGGTTTACCCGAGTTGTTACAGTCACAATTGATAATACCTCATCTAACGATGTCACATTGGGACCTAAGAAGGCCTATCTTAGAGAGGCAAATAAAACAATCTTGGGTGGTGAGTGTCTGCATGTGTGATGTGTGACACATATTTTGAATCTTATTGTCACTGATGGTTTGATGGATCTTCATGACTCGATTGCTTGAGACAAGACTGATGTGAGATGGATGAGATCTTCTCCTTCGAGGTTAAAGAAATTCAAGGTTGCTGCGAGGTCTGCGGGCCTAACATCCAAGAAGAGCCTTTGTACTGATATGCATACACGATGGAACTCAACATTTTTTATGTTGGAGGCGGCCTAAGAATATAAGATGGCATTTGCATTATTGGGTGATAAAGAAATCCAATATGTTAAATATTCTGATGATCACGGGGGATTGGGAAAACCCGTAGATGATGATTGGAAAATTATATATATTTTTATAGAGTTTTTTAGGCTTTTTTATGAGGTCACTACGACTATATCTGGAACTTTATACTCTACATCCCATCAATTCTATTAGCAAATATGTAGGGTAAAAGAAGAATTAGATGACATGGTCGCGGGTGGTCACATTAGGCTGCAGGAGATGGTATTGGTTATGAGGTCAAAGTACGACAAGTATTGAGGAGATTTTACTAGGGCTAATATTTTGTTATATGTAGCTGTCATCCTTGACCCAAGGTTTAAGGTAGATGGCATGGTATTTGGATTGGACCTTGCGTACGGGAAAGCATGGGCGAAGCTTATTGCAGCAAGGGTTTGGGAAACCCTTAGTAGATTATTTGACGAGTTTACCATCCTGCGGGGTGGTAATATTGCGGCACCTACACCTACCCCCCCACAGGTTCCAGAAGTCGAGGTTGGGAAATGACGTAGATTGGACTGGGATGAGAGGTTTGAGCAGACCCCCTTCATCCAGAGTTCTGTAGGGGCTCAATGAAAGATAGACAGATACTTAGCAACGGAACTTTTACCATTTTCACGAGATTTCGATATATTAAGTTGGTGGAATGTGAATGCCGTGGAACATCCCATCCTTGGAGAGATAGCCCGCAGTCTTTTGGCCATCCCTGTTAGTACCGTAGCCTTAGAGTCGGCCTTTAGCATTGGAGGACGTGTATTGGATTCATTTCGGAGTTCATTAGTTCCTATCGTTGTGGATGCTTTGATTTGCATGCAGGATTGGATCAATGAAACTCCAATTTATGTTTCGAATGTTCTTGAGTATGAGGAGGCCGACATCGAAGAGGAGGTTGGTGATCAGCCTGGATCTAGTATTTATTTTAATTTCATTTTCTAATTTCTTATTAATTAATTTATTTTCATTTAATTGATATTCATTAATTTCATTTCAAATTTTATTGTTATAGTGATACATGAGACGACGTCTACGGTTATCTCCGATGCAGTATGACTTTGTATTGGACCCACCATTACCATGGTTTGCACAATTTGTCCCTTATTTATTTTTTGCATTTATAATTTTGTATCATATTTTAGTATCTGATTATTATGCTGGTATGTTTTTTAGCTTTTCTATTCTCAATATACATATGTCGAATCCTAATGACCGATCTATGTTCATCTGCCTCGTTTTCATCTCAAATTCCAAGGGCTCAATCCCAGTCTCATCTTAGTTAGTACTTTTAATATTTTGTATTTTAAATTTTTAAATTTTTGTTTCATTTTATAACTTTATAATTCTAATTTGTTTTATTTTTATCTTACTAATATTTCAGGTTTTATAACTTATTAACTTTTATGACCTTAATTTTCAGTCTCACAACAGTCGACACAACTCACCACTCAGTGAACTCACCGCCACAGCGCCACCCCAAATTGATCAAATTAAAAAGTTATGATTTTGTTAATTTACAATTAAGTGTAATGTTGCTACAATAGTTAATAGTATAATTTGTAATATTTAATATTTTTAGAGGAGTTTGTAATATGGTAATAGTTTATTAGTTCTGTTAATTTGTATAATTGTAAATTGTAATAGTTTAGTACCTTAGTGATGATTATTACTTAATTAGTTAATAGTTGAAACTTAGTATATAGTTAATACTTCTATCTATCTATATATATACATAATTTGCCACGGAGAAAAACAGGTATTGCCACAATTTGTTGTCGTGGGAAAAATATAACTTTCGCGATGAAATGATATTTTGGTGGGTAATATATTATTCACGGCAAAAACTGCAATCTGTTGTAGTGGATCCTCTTTAGTACATTTGGCTTTTTAAAATCATTTGATGGGCTAATTCAATGCTTGGCATGCATAATTAAGCTGGGTCATAAATGAAGAACAAGAGCCAAACCTCTGTCCTCTAATAGAGGTTTGTGCTTCTTTATTTTTTAGAATCCTTTTAATTGCTATGTTTTCATTATCTATTTGATAGGCATACAAAAAAATCTGACTCTCCTACACTACATTGTTGAAGTCGAAGCTTAGAAAAGAACAAAGTCCGAGTCAAATTTTTTATGTGAGATTCGATCGAGGTTGGAGTCAAAGTAAGAATCTTGGATTAATGTGACTCTAACAATGTCGGTGCACACCCCAACTCCTGAAGTGGAATCAAATTAGGAAAAATATTTGCATCAGCCTACTATTTATCACACACTCAACACACTTAGTGTATTGAGTTAAAAAAAAATAAAAAATTGAATACATGGTGTGTAGAGAGTGTAGGCTGATGCATAGAATTACTCATCAAATTATCACAATACTATTACTTTTTAACTTCAATCAGGATTTTCTCTTTTATACCCACCAATTGAATGATAAATTACAAGCATTAATACTAAACTATACGTGATAAAAGTTAAAACAATGAAATTTAATTTTGAAAACAAATAGTGTGGCGGTTGGTGGTGGATTCTCAGCCATCGTCCGTTCAAATTTCGGTTGTTGCCACCAGTTGTCCCGTGCATTTCCGACCGCCATCTCCAAGGCCAAATTGATAGTGATTATTCTAACTATTTATCGAGATGACAAACGTTATTCCAATTAAGTGATGATATCAAATCAAAATATGATAAAAGGGATGATATTTATAAAGATTATAAGTAATAATATTTTCATTTTTGTTACCTTTTATCCATCTTGACAAGAATCTGGGCTCATATTTACTTTGTGGGATGGTCATGTCATGAACGTTTTGGTTTTTGTTTCTGTCTCCAATCTGAATCAACTAAAAATCAGACACTGGACACACAATACGTACTTTGAGCCCGATTTATGCCCAACTCTTGCAAAGATTGAAACTATTAAATCTCATGCCTAGCCAATGGTGAGCTGGGCTATCCAAGTACTACAAAAAAGTCTAGCCATTTTGGATTTATACCAACTCCAAATAGACAATCAAGTCTTTGTAAAAAGTAGGTCTTATCTTAAACAAGTGTAAAGAAAAAAACAAAAAACAAAAAACAAAAATACAAAACTATTCTTTTTTAGTGAGATCCACCTTTTTTTGTAAAAGGTATGCATGAAACTTGTCTATTTGATACTTGTACCCAGTATTACTAATATAAAAAAATTTATCAAAATCCAACTATGATACAAATTATGGGGAGGGTGATCCTAGAAACACCCTTAAACAATTTTTATGGCTGCAAGATAAAGGAAAACTAAATAGGTAGTGATTCCAAGAAAATTGACCTATGTCCACATTTTCATGGCAAAAAAAGCGTCACCGTAGAAAAAATAACACATCATGTGGTTGCGAACTTGCGAGTGTGTCCCACGTGCGAGTCAATAGATTTGGATGCCCAAAATCTTCTCACAAGGAAAAAACTACTTTGCCTCCCAAAGTGTACCACTCTACTTGATCGCTCAGGAAAAAAAATTATTATTATTTACTTAGTGATTAAGGAAGTGATTTTAAGTATATTGATATATTTTTTTATTTTTTAAAAATATTTAAATATATTAAACAAATGTGAATAGAAAAATGAAAAAAAAAAAAAACTCAAAAGCAACATGCGGTCAAGTAGAGCGGGCTACTCTGTTGCCCAGAGTAGCCCGACTCCTCACAAATCGTGTCCTTGGTGGTGATTTTGCATAGCTCTACTCCTCAATCTCCATAGAAAAATAAATAACAAAGATGATGAAAGATCTCCATAACAAAATAAAACTTTGAAAATGAGACTAGCTAGGATGTGGGAGCCAAAGATGTGTAATTAAAAAACTGCTAGACACTTGCGAAGTCGGACTACAAGTGTACAAGCGTGACAATAGGTGATTGGATTTATTTATATTCGTCTCTAAGTATTAAACATTGTTCTTTTAAATTATACTCTACTCCAAAATATCACTCACTTTGTTGATATTTCAAAAGCATTTTCTTTTGTAATACAACCTCTAAACTACCAAAATATCACTTAGTCTCAACGTAGAATGACAAAGATTAAAGTAACGTTCTATGTTTTATTGATATCTCAAAAGTTAATGGTGATGATATATATATATATATATATATATTATAGTGGGAGCATATCCGTAAATGTAGAAGATAAAAAAAAAAAAATGTAGTGATTTGAAGTTATCTTATCTAGTTTGTTTAAGTGGTGACTTATCATATATTT
Source organism: Juglans regia (assembly GCF_001411555.2). Taxonomy (NCBI): domain Eukaryota; kingdom Viridiplantae; phylum Streptophyta; class Magnoliopsida; order Fagales; family Juglandaceae; genus Juglans; species Juglans regia. Next base: position 22,794,930 of record NC_049901.1, on the reverse strand, counting down.
GAAGTTGAGAGATAACTTGTAGTTTGCAGTTATCTTATATAGTTTGAAGATAAATCTTGCATCAATACTCCCCCTCAAGGTGGGTAGTGAATGTTGCTGATGCCCAGCTTGCTATGCAAATTGGTAAATTGGACTGTCCCAAGTGGCTTGGTGAAGATGTCTTCGATATTGTTGTTGGAGGAAATATAGGAGTTTTTGATTTCGCCTGTCTGGATCTTATCCCAGACAACATGATAGCCGATTTCCATGTGCTTTGTCTATTCGTGGAAGACCGAGTTTGCCGCGATGTGCATGGTTGCTCTGTCGTCCCAGTAAAGGAGCATGAGTTGATTATGAACAATGAGGTCACATAGAATGGAGGGTATCCATGTAATTTCACAAACAATTGTTGCCATTGTACGATATTTAGCTGAGGAACGTGAAATCGTGACTTCTTTCTTTGACTTCCATGAAATGGGAGAATTACCCAAGAAAATGTAGTAGCTTGTAACAGAGCGGTATTTATCCATGCAACACGCCCAATCGAAATCACAAAAGGCATGTTAGAAAAAAATATACATTGGCCAGGACTATGTTTGAAGTAACAAACCACATGAAAAATAGCCAAGATTACGTGTAAGTGTAGGCGTGTGTACATAAGAATTTAATTATGTGCAACATTTTCTAGAGTTGGGCATAAATCATGGTTTTTCGCTACATATAAGTGAGTTTTTTGCATGCTTTCCCATGGCCATACTCTAAGAACTTGACTAATTTCATTCACTCCTCTTCTTCTTCTTCTTTTTTATTATTTTTTCTAATCAATTTCATTCACTCCCTGATTGAATATTAATGTTGTATTTCTATCAGACATCGACAACACTTTTGTCTTTTCTCATGTGGAGAAAAAACATCGATTTCATGTATTAATAATACATCATGACCACCTTAATCGCAAAATCTTTTTTTAAAGAAAAAACAGAAACTTAAACCTTCAAATATAGCAGCCATCCATACTTAAATTTAAAAAAATTTCAAAACAAAATTTTTAGTTAAATCAGGGAAAGTTGAAATATCACAAAAACCAAATAAAAACAAAGTAGTATTCTTCCATTGAGAACAACATCCTTAAACTCTGATCCATTAGAATGTCACTTCTAAATATCTTCTCAAACTCCATCAAGTAAATGACCTGAAAATGACACTCAAATATTAATTGCCTGCCAATAAAACTATCCAGACGACACTATATATCCACCAATTGGTCACTAATATAAAATTAATGACAAAAAATCTCATGAATGATGATGATAACAGTACGAGTTTTTAAACTTGAGAATCAATTTTCAAGTGATGCATATACCAGCATTTAGACAACCACAACTCCCATCTGATTTGGCTTTTCCCTTCCCAGAATTAGCCTTCAAGTTCAATCTACCCAAAACTAAGATTGTTCATCAGGGCCGGATTTGTTCCTGGCCCGGTCCTCCAATATCGGCATAAAAATACTCGGGTACACCCGGTTAGCTGGATTTTTTTTCACATTATCACTTCCACACGCCAAATTCCAAGTCCCACACACTTAAAAGTAAATAAATAAAAAGACTACCATCTAATTTCCTTATGCATTCAATCCGCAAACAAATAGCAATTCCCATAGACCTCCCGCATTAGTTTAAAATTTCGAACAAAGACAGAAACTACGTACATGTTTCTATCTTCCTTCTCTCGACATAGGTCGTTTGTTTCCTCCATTAAAACACCTGTAAAAGCATTCGTCTCCCCTTTCATCGATATTAGACCCAAACATTTGGAATTAAGAAACCTAGAAAATCGTACGTTCAATATCATTAATTCACAAATATGCAAAAAGTATGTACGCATTCATCAGCTAGTTATTTACATATAAATATTTATTTCTTTGATCGACATGTTTAGCATGGCATCTTGCAACCTTGAGATCACGGTGATCTCCGGTAAAGATATACGAAACAATTGGAAACTCTTCAAGAAGAATGTTTTCACTGTAATCCAAATAGATTCGCAGCCCTTCTGTAGAACAGAGATGAACAAGGACAGCAAGAGCTATCCTTATTGGAATGAAAAGCACAACGTGGACATCCCAATGCATGCGCGATTTATAACAATAGAGGTACAATGTAAGACCTCCATCGAGGACAAAACATTGGGGATGGCAAGGATTTCAGTGTCAAATTTTGTTAGAGATTTTGTGCCATAGAGTTATCCGCATTTTTCGAGTTACAGATTGAGAGACAATAATGGGGAGCAAAATGGGATTATCAATGTCTTTATAAAGCCACAAGTCCCAGAATATGCATCCTCATCATGTTCGAGTGCCACCACCATTAGAGTACCTTTTCGGGAAGACATTGTGGACATCATGTTATGGAGGGGTTGTCCCTGGAGTTCCTGTTGGTGTTCCTATTCTGAAACAGTACTATCAAGGCTAAACAATGTAGGCTTTTTTTTTTTTTTTTTTAAAGTGGTGTTGTCCCCGACGTTCCTATTGGTGTTCTATCCCAAAACAGTACTATCAAGGCAAAAAAAACGTAGGGTTGTTGCTGTGTTTTTGTTTTTTATTTTTGTTTGTTTTTTAAAGAGGGGTTGTCCCAGGCATTTATCGTGAAACAGTACTATCAAGGCTAAACACTGTAGGCTTTCCATAAAAATAAAAAAAGTGTATGCTTAAAAAAAAAAAAAGATTTCAACCTGGAACTCGGGTTCCCGAGCTGGAACCCAAATGAACAATCCTACTCAAAATGCAGTCAATCATTTAATCCTAATCGTAGCATGTAATCCGGTGCAGCCAATATTACACAAGGCGTCTTGCCACTCACTCAACTGCACAAAATTTTACCCAGTTTAAATTTGCATACTATCACCACCTTTGAAACCTTAAGACTAACAATGACAAGGACAATGCTTGCCTTACAAACTATTCACTTGTTTCATCACACGCTATTGAATTGTTCACTATCCTTTAGCATTGACGCATCAAAATTGTAACACCACTTATTTACCATCCATATTAACCACTCGAGTCAAACCAAAGTACTATATATCTGTCAGCCTTTCCCATTCAAGGGTGCAATATATTAATTTTGATAGTTTAAAGAGCAAAATATAAAAGAAATGATAGTTTTAAGTTTAAGGAGGATTTGGATCGTCCACAGTGGGTCCTACAACATTTATTAGGTATTTAATGTTGCCTGAGAAAGTCAGATGAATAGCTATACAATAGTCACAAATTAGGTTTAGATTGAGAAACACTCAACCCATCCTATCGTTATAACTTTCACAAATTCTCATATAAAATACAATTAACAATTCAATATTTTTGAATATCAAAATAATAATAATATTAAAAAATAATACTATAACAATATTTTATTCAACTTTTTAACTTTCATCACAATTCACTATCTAAACGTAAACTAAATGCTATTTCAAAACTAGGCCTAAAAGCCAAGATTTAGCTGTGGAGACATTCATAGACCCCTCCATATGCACACGAGGTCAATGCCCAACAAATTCTCCTGTTTAGATTATGTAATGTTTCTTTCTTTGACATCAAGCCGAAGGTTCTTCTCACCTTGACTACCACAAAGGACATCAATGATCCCTAAAAAGCAATAATTAGTTGAAGAAGAACAAAATTATCATAGGAAAAGATGCTTACATAAGAAAGAAAGGGGATAAATATGCACAATATCATAACTCCTTAGAGCACTCTCATTGGATTAGCTAAAGTTAAATAACAGTTTTGATGAATATAAGAGAAATTTAACTTTTGACTATTTCATTCACATAAATCTCCACATTGGAATAACTATTTTTTTATTATATAATAATAAAATAATATAAGATGAATTTGATTTTAGTTATTCACATTAAATCTCCACATTAGATTATACATTTATTCATTATATAGTAATGAATAACTACTAATTTCAAAAATATTTAATTTTTTATCATATTTTATTGTTCTATTTATTATATGTTAATTAATAATCATGTTCTTATTAAATTAATATATCACTAAATCAAATTAATATATTAATTGTGATAAAATATGTGATAGAAAGAAATGGAGAGAGAAATAATTAATAAAATATGTATTTGATATATGTACAGTAATCTTCAAATTTGAAAATTTTTTTTAAAGTCACTGTAACTAAATTCCAAATATTTGGATTTTGACTAAATTAATGTGAGCATATTTTACTCTTTAATAGCTAAATAATCATTGGATTTAGCTTTTAACTAATCCAATGAGAGTGCTCTTAGAATCAACTATACTTCAAATCAAAACTTTTACGAGAACAACTTTTTGGAATCTTTTTCTTGGTTTGAAATTTGAATAGTTTTGTCTTTTAAGCAGTGAATGCTGTTTTTCAGCCTATAATACTACTTATGCATAAAATAAAAACAGTCCAAAGTTCAAATCCAACTTTTAAATGCTTCCTGCCCTAGTTTGTAATCCAACTTCTAAGCCAAAGCTCTATGCTCTCTCTCTCTAGATAATTATGTTAGTATTTTGGACTCTATCTCATGAGTCTCCACTTCACTTTTAACGCCGCTTCTCGCCCGAAATAAATGTTTCTTATCTTCTAGCTTAATTTCTCTTCCTTTCTTATCTTCGTTTTGGGTTTTCATTTTTTCTTTCTACTTCTCTCTACAGTTTGGAGGTTGTGGCAGGATGACTAATGCGTCTAGATTATTGGTGGAAGCCAAAACATTTGCTTTCTTCAGGAAGGGTGTTAAACCTTTTCTGCATTACTGAAAAACGTAGGAAACTATCGAAGTTTCTTTATCTTAATAGAGGGATTTTGACATGAGTGGTTGATATGGTGGATGATTGTTGGAGGGTTATAGGAGATGAAAGGTTTTATAGGACAAACAGGGAGAGCAATCGTGTCTTGCTGTTCCAACGTTGTTCTAATGTATATGGAGGATTTGTGGGGTAAAAAAAATCTCTATGCAATCATTTTTGTATACTCCTTATACACTCCATTCATGTGATTAGCTCCATCATTTTTTTAATATAAAATAATTATTTTATTCAATCACATAAGTAAAATGCGCAAAAAGTACGCAAAAGTAATTGTATGTAAAAAACACTTGTGCGATTGACTGAATATGGTTCCGGGCGCAGGGGGATTATTGTTATACCAGAAGGAAGGAAAGGAGTTGCAACGTGGGACAATAATCACTTACAAATAAAATGAAGTGAGAATATATACACATACAAGTTAACACTTACATGTCACAAAATTATCGTGCATTCAAAACATTATTAGACTTGCAGTTCCATAAATTATATTCTTTCTATTCTCTAGTAGACTAGAATTTTGAGCCACCTTTACATACCCGCAAATTCGTCAACTCATTCTCCATGAGTTTTTTTTATCAACAAATAATTTTTTCATTGTTCTCAGTCAAATCTTATAATTAAAACATGTTTAGCTATTTGTTAGTTATTAGGATTTCCTTCATAAATATTATGTTATATAATGGGAAGAAAAAAAATTGAAATTGTTAAAATATCAATGAAGTTTTCTATGAAAATTTTGACTATAGCACATGGTATAAGATAAAAGCTAGGAGAGTATTTTGACTAACAAACAAAAAATATATTCCAAATACATTTATATCTTTAAGGGTCAAACCAAATCTATAATACTTCCTAGACTCTATAGGCGAGCTTGGATTTGTTTTGTTTTAAAAAAAACTTCTATTATTAAATATAAGTAATCATGACAAGTAATATTTGTTATGTAAAAATCAATCTACTTTCATATAAATACTCGACCCAAATGGAGAAGCCTACCTACTACATTAGTATTGTTATGAAAGTTAGTTATATTTACTTCTATGTATTTCATAAATTCTCTATACACGTTAATTGAAACAACTAAAAGCTGCTTCTTAACCATTTTAAGAAGTTTGGATTCATTTTGAAAAATTATCCTTATTATATTAGTAATATACACAACACTCTTTTTCTAGAAGAAAAAATATTAAAATTAATTTTTTGTTGCATGTATGCTCAAAAAATATTATAGAGGAAAATATATATATTTCGAATATATAATCTCTTCTTCAATTTTGAATTGCATGAAAACTTCATCTTTGAAAGGATAATACTTCTCCTTTCTAATTTTATTGCATTGGATCCACTCAATTACTCTCTTAAAATTATAGTTGTAAGGTAGTATTTGATATGCTTTGCAGCAATCAATAAGCTACTGGATAGAAAATTCTAATAAATTTTCTTCCGGATGCTTAATTTTCATTATAGCAATAATAGCATTGACAACTATAATTGCCCAATAACAATTTGAAAAAAAGAAGCTAATAATAAAATAGTCAAGACTTTAAGTTTACTATTTGACAAAACATGCAATAACTTTAAACAATAAGAATATTATATAATTGTCCAACTCGTGAGCCCGCTTGTAAAAAATACTACTACATCATATCAGTACTACTATTTTAAACATCACCATGTAATTTTGAAAAAATGTCTTATTTTAAACATCATATAATATTACATCTGATATGATATTTAAAAAATAATACATCTTTTCTAAATTACACATGGCAATGTGCTTTTGAAAATTTAATTCATTAGTATGTATATATATGTAATATATATGCATCCACGCGGGATCACAAGTTGGTCATTTGTTCACTTCATCTTAACTATTCATTCATTTTGTTTGAAATTATTAATGTATGATTTAACAAATAGTAAACATATTATCTTAACTATTTTATTATTAACTTTTTTTTTTTAGATTATTATTAGGCAATTGTAATTGTCAATATTATTTTTGCTATAATGAAAATCAAGCATTCGAAAGAAGATCTATCAGAACTTTATCTCCAAGAGCTTATTGATTGCTGCAAAACAAATCTGACACTACCTTACGACTATTATTTAAAGAGAGCATTTTAATAGATTCAACGCACTGGAATTAAAAAGAAGAAGGATTATTCTTTCAAAAATTAAGTTTCTTTTGCAATCCAAAAATGAAGAAGATATTATATATTTGAAATATATTTATTTTTTTTCTATAATATTTTCAAGTATACATGCAACAGAAAATTAATTTCAATATTTTCTTTTCTACTAGAAAAAAATGTTGTGTATATTACTGATATAATAATGATAAATCTTCAAAACGAATCAGAACTTCTTGATATGGTTAACAAGCAGCCTATAGCTGGTTCGATTAACGCGCATAAAAAATTTATGAAATACAAAAGAATACATATAACTGACTTCTAACTTTCATAATAATACTAATGTAGTAGCTAGGTTTGTCCATTTGGACCAAGTATCATATAAATGTAGATTGACATTTACATAAATATTACATGTCATGATTAGTTATATATAACAATAAAAATTTTTCTTCCAACAAAACAAAGCCAAGCTCTCCTAAAGAGGAAGAATTATTGATTTGGTTTGACCATTAATTAAATAAATGTATGTAAAATTAATAGAAGGTAGTCCTTGTTTGTTAATCAAAATATTTTCCTAACTTTTATTTTGTATCATGTGCTATAGTTAAAACTTTTATAGAAATTTTCATTGATATTTTAATAATTTTAATTTTTTTTTCTCATTATATGACAAAGTATTTTATGAAGAATCATAAAATCTTAATAGTGAACGAGTAGCTAAACATGCTATTTTAATTATAAGATTTGGCCGAGAATAAGGAAAAAAATATTGATTGATAAAAAAAACTCATTGAGAACAGGATGGAGAATTGACGAGTATGGAAATGTGGCTCCAACCTCTGGTCTACCAAAGAATATAAAAAACATAATTTATAGAACTACATGTCTATTATTAGTGTCTTGAATGCACAACAATTTCCTAACATTGTATATATATCCTCACTTCATTTTATTTGGAAGAGATTATTTTTAAACTTGCATTTATCTTATTGGTGTGAGTTTGTTCTTTTGTTATAATTTTTTTTTGTGTCCTCTTCACAAAATTAAGATATTATATCTGACTTTTGATTTGCAAATAAACTAGCTCTAAAAAGTAACCAAACTTGCACTTACTCTCATATCTAATCTGTGGAAGTTAAAGAAAATCATCTCCAAAATACTAGCAATCAAACAGAGCTTGTTTGGAGTTGCATTAGAAGTCTTAAAAACACTTAAATAGCCTTAAAGGCTTTTTAATAGAAAAATTAGGTTGTTTTTGTGTTATATATTAAAGTATTTTTTAATATCAAATAAGCTAAGAATTAAATAAGCTAAAAATTAGGTTGTTTCGGATAATGCGGAAGGTGATTCTAATTTTAAAAACACTGCTAATGAGTAAAAAAAGTTACTAAATCGAATAATCGTTATTTTTACTTTACAAAACACATTTTTAATTTGTTTTCAAACAAATATAACATATTTGAGAGTACTTTAGATGTTTGGATAGTGAATTGAGATAGGATGGGTTGAAATGAAAGTTGAAATAAAATATTGTTAGAATATTATTTTTTAATATTATTATTATTTTAGAATTTGAAAAAGTTTAATTATTGATTATATTTTTTGTGAAAATTTAAAAAAATTATAATGACGAGATGAGATGGCATAAGATAAGATGAAATACTTCTTGTATCCAAACAGAACCTTAAACAAATAGTTACCAAACAATAAATAACTTTTTGGGAGTAGAACTCATTACTACTTATTACTTCAACTATAAGATATAAACTTTAAAGTTATAAGCTATATTTACCACCACAATCACAAGCAGACTAATGTTATACATCACACCACCATCCCACTTTTATCCCACTAGGTAAGATGTGGCACATTTATTATCATTAGATGATCTTTTATTGGATGATAAAGGATTATCCAATGGTGATAAATGTGTCACATCTTATATAATAAAATAAAAGTGGGATGGTGTAATTTATAGAATTTTCCTAAATATAATAACATATGAAATTATGTAAATATGTAGCATAAGCACACGTGAGATAGTTCCAGTGGGTGTTGTATTGAATATTTTGGATTTGGCTAATTGCTTGGGTTGTATAGCATTCACAATGGCTTATGTAAAATACATTTTTCTGTCAAATATAAAGAAAGTTGATCAAAAGACCCTTCCAATAGACTTTGTATTTTGATCTTTATTTTACATTTTCCTATAGTAATCCTCTAGATGTATAGAATACTTTTCACAACTCTAAAACATTTTTAATTATTTTCTCTCCTTTGAAAATTCATTTGTAATTAGAAAAAATATTTGAAATGAATAAAAAAAATTAAAAAAAGAATATTTAAATGATATAGAGAAAAAATAGATAAGTTGATGTATGATCTAGTATAAAAATCAGCATGTAAAATAGAAAAAGTAAGTTTTAGTGATATATTTTGAAAGATATAATAAATGAACCAATGAGAATGCTCTAAGGTCTCATCATTACCTATGAGATATGTTGGTCTTCCTTCAGAAACTCCTCATAAATCTTTGATGATTTAAAATAGTGAGATTGAGAAGAGGTTGGCTAGTTGGAAAATGATATATTTACCTAAAGGAGGAATAATTACTTTGATTAGAAACGTGTTGTCAAATCTTCTAACGTATTTCCTTTCTATTCTTCCTTGGCCTGTATGGGCGGCCAATAGAATTGAGAGGATTTTTTGGAATCTTGGGGCAATAATAGGGAGGAAAGAGTTTCTCTTAGTAAGTTGGAACAAACTTTGCTCACCGTTTTCTTATGGAGGATTGGAGATTCGAAATTTGAGGCTTTTCAACAAAGCTCTACTTGAGATATAACTATAGCGGTATCACATTAACAGTGACGCGTTATGGAGAAATATTATTGATGTTAAATATGAGAGGATGTGGGAGAGTAGGTGTTCAAATGAAGTTAGAAGTGTGTATGAGATGGGTTTGTGAAAGACTTTTCGGATATATTGGAGCCAATTTGTCAATCATTTTAAATACAAGGTGGGTGATGGGACAAAGATTAATTTTTGACATGATATTTAGTATGAGGATACGGGGCTCTTAAGAATGTTTATCCTTCCCTCTTTAGGATTGTAAGAGATTACGAAGCTGATTCCTTTACTTTTTTTATCGGTCTGAGTCTTCTATATTTTTAAACAACAATCTCCAAAGGAATGCAAATTTTATTAGAGATGTACATAATTAGGAAGTATGTCCTTTTTTTTTTTTTTTTTTTGAAGTTTAAATAATATGAAGATTGTTCAGGGAAGGGGGGATAGTTTGCTGTGGATTCACATTGGAAATTTCAGATTTTCGATTAGTTCCTTTTATAAGGCGTTAACTTGTCATTATGTCAATAAATTCCCTTCGAAGTGCATTTGGAGATCCAAGGTGTCAAGTAAGGTTACACAATTCTACTTGTTGGCGTTCTTTAAAATTTTGACCAAGGAAAAATTTTAACCACAGATATTGTGAGAATGCATGGATTATTTGTTGTGGATTGATGCTTCATGTGTAAGAAAGATGGAGAATCTGTTGACTATCTATTTCTTCATTATGAGGTGGCTAAGACTTCGTGGGAAGAAAGTTTTGGTAGGACGGGTATTGCTTGGGTGTTGCCTAAGCAAGTGGTGGATTTGTTATTGCTGTTGGCAAGGATTTAAGGGGAGTCATTGCATTGTTTTCATATGGAAGATGATCCCTTCATGTTTGATTTGATGCTTATGGTTGGAAAGGAATGGACAGTACTTTGAAGATAGAGAGATTGGATAAAGAGTTTTTTATAGTACTTTGTGTATTTGGGATAAGGCTCTAGTATTGATTGAATGAAGATAATCTTCATGATTTGCTTTTAACTTATTCCAGATCCTAGCTTGTATTTAGGTATTTTTTCTTGTATACTTCCTCCTTTCTCTCCTTATAATCATAAGGGTGCACTCATTACTCTACTTGTATAATAGAAAAATAAAAAAAATCATGTATCATCATCGTTATTGCTATTGAAAGTGTCCCACATCTAATACCACATAAGAAGCCTGTGAAAAATTCTTAAGACTTCCCTTCCAAGTGATCCTAGGGTTACCATCCATGTAAACTTCATATAATCATCTCTATACATCTAATACCACATAAGAAGCCTGTGAAAAATTCTTACGACTTCCCTTCCAAGTGATCCTAGAGTTACCATCCATGTAAACTTCGTATAATCATCTCTATAGCACGACAATTTTAACAAAACTAAAATAAAGAAAATACGAGTTAATATCGATTCAGCATTTCCAAAAAAAAAACACCAATCGCGAAGCGATAGGTGTATTTGTCAATTGCAAGGTACGCATATTCTTCGTACACGATGTACGATGTGCTCATTATGGTTGTTGAGGTCTCTTACATGCATAGGTGAGACTAGACATCGCTCGTTACAAAATCACATACGCAGTCGTTACCCATAGTGTAATAAAGGAAGTCAGAGTGTGCGAATGGTTCGTAGGAGAGACCATAGTGCACACCGTAATAAAATGAATATTTTATATGTATAAAATGCAATTTTGGTGTGAATGGGTTATCTGTAAATTTTCTTGTAAAGGAAAAGGAAAAAGTAAATTTTGAAAAATCATTTTATATTTGTCTTTTGTGTGGTTGTCTTTTTCAATGTTTGTATTTCTAGGTTGTTGATTTGTGGATTTATTTGTTGAGATTTTAAAATCATGTTGTGAGGTCCCCACTTACGGTTGTACTGCGCAAAACTATAGACTTTGATGCAGAGGACATGTGCAAACTTTGAGAATCGACTCTGCCTAATGAGTGAAGACCTAGGTACCTTTCCCTTTTATGTAGCGTTGATTGGCATTTTCCTTTTAGTTGGTTGGATGACTGTATTATTTTATGTCGGTGTTTGGGAGTCATGGTGACTTATGGTTTATTTTGTTGGGTGATGTAATTTTTATTTAATTTAATTTCTAGTACTGTAGCATTTTAGGCTGCACTTTTTATTTTTCCGCTGCTTTTATAACTGCACAATCATACATTGCTTGCTTGCACATACTTGCTTTCACAATGTGCTTGGGGTGTGTGACTTGAGCAGTCAGCACTCCGAGGGCGCCACAGATTTAGAAATATTACACAGGTCTCAATCGAGCCTGCTGTCGCCCGACAACAGCCCAGGAGACATCACTAATGAACTCCACCAAGATAATACTTTATCTCGGACATTCATCAACTACAACATTATCATATCCCAACGATCCACCAGCCTCTGGCCACTTTCATTTACATCCATACTGAATCCATAATTTAGTGACGTTGTTCCACATTAGTAATTCAAGAGTCGGGAATTTACTTACAACGCGAAAGGCCAAAATTCTGGAGGATCGAGCGCGCTGACTAAAGCATCCCGCGGGTCAGTGAGTGCGTCTGTCGTGTTGTGGCGGCTGTAGGGGCGGAGCACAGTGGCAAGACGGATCTGGGTGAAATAAAGGGCCTACGACTGGGAAAATTCTAATGGGTGGCAGATCAGTCGCGATAAAGGATGGAGGTGGGAGGTTTCGCGGCGGAGGGTGGCGGAGCGGAACCCCAAAAAGGGGATCTACACTCGGCTTGGGTGAATCTGGGAGGGGAAGGGGCCGAACAAAGAGGAGAATGTGAGGGGGAGGTCGGATGACCACGAGGGAGTTGCCAACTGCGGCGGGCCTCGGCGACGCACGGCGGAGACCTAGATAGAATTTCTAAACCCACGGGCAGAAGCAACAGAGAGAGATTGAGAGATTTTAAGGGAGGGAGAGGGTACGACTGAAAGAGAGGAACACAGAAAGACGAAAGACTGAGGTGTCAGTGCACGGCGATGCAGCTGGTTTCATGGCAACTATAGTCAGAATTGTGGAGAATGGCGCAGTAAGAACCATGAAGAATGACGTGTAGCCAGGCACGGCAGCTAGCGGCAAAACATAAAGAAGAGAGAGAAACGGGCAAGGAGAAGAGGAGGCGTCGTTTTGGGCTCCACGTGGTCACTGTGCGAAACAGGGGAGGGAAGTGGGGTACCGTGAGATAGAAAGGGAGTTGGGGTGCAACTCGCCGTGGTTGTTGGTCACGATGCGGTGGTTGATGGCGGCGACGTCTAGACTGTGGGAAGAGAGGATGCGAGACAGAGGGAGAGTGAGAGAGACAGACCTACGGTAAGAAGGGCATGACAGAGAGCGGCATCTGCTGGGGCTTGAGGTTGTTCGGTGATGAGCAGCGGCGGCGCATCACAGCGACGAAGGTGGCAGCGGAGCGGTTGCTGGAACAACACCGCAACAGGGAACCCCGCAAGAGTTAGAAGGTGACAGCGAGAGAGGGACGAAGCCTTACGGATGGCTGCCTGAGACAGTGCCGATGACAGTGGAGTGGGGCGCGGCTACGACGGAGAGGCAAGATGGCTGAAAGATAGAGAGGTGAGGGGGAGGGGTCTGTGCGGCGCAGAAGGGGTGAGCGAGGAAGAGAAAAAGAATTTAGGTTCCAGCCCCTCACCCCCGGGGCACAAACGGCACCGTTTAGTGGGAAGTCCTGGGCCTTGTTTGCTCCTTCCTCAACTGCGCTTCCACACGGGCCCAGCCCTCAGCACTACAGCACAGTCAACAACACTCAATGAAAAATCTAGCCATGGCTCCACATGGGCTGGTTTCACAAAATCCGGTCCTACCCGGTTCTGGCCAGATATCAAACCCGGGTTTCGAGTTTTGAACTTGAAAAAATCTTTAGCCTTAAGTAAAAAAATAACGTTGGACTTTTTTTTTTGTTTTACATGCATTTAATTAAAAAGATAATTAGTTGATTCTAGTTTTATTTATTTTTTATATAAAATTTAGTTTTTCAATTTAATATGATTTTATTATTATAGACAATGTTCAATGCATTAGTATTATGGTATTCAATATGACCTCATGAAAAATCTTTAATAAATTAAAAGCTTTTATATATAAAAAAAACTATATTTTTTCTTGAGAAAATTGTAATAAAATATAAGCTTTTAAATAAATAAATAAAATATGATTTTCAACATTAATTGTTTCTTGAAAAAAATATAATAACATATAGGTTTTTTTTTTTTTAAAAAAAAAAAGCCAGATACAGATTGGAACCTAGATTTTCGAATTTCAAAAATTCAATTTCATCCTGATTTTCAGCCTAGGTTATAACCTTGGCAAATCTAGGCCAAGTTACCTTATGGAATTTTTATTGCTAATCAAACAAAGTTATACATCAGAGTCAAGATTACATAGCTTATCAACCAAAATCAGATTGGAAATAGAACCGGGTCCATCTTCAATCCAACAAGTTGAGCCCTCTGATCTTAGTGCCATCTTTGCTAAGGTTTGTGCTACTTGATTCCCTTCTCTATATGTAAATGCAATGTTCTAGTCCTTTGCTTGCTTCAGAACTTGCTTGATGTAACTCTTTGAAAGCCTAACTCTTGACATAGCTCCACTGCCCTCTTCATTGCTAAATTCTCTATTAGATTTAACTATCCCATAAATACAAAGTTTTCACTACTTGCCCCACACACCTTCTCTATCCCTTTTTCTAGAATATTCACCTTCCTTTTGTCTTCCATACTTTGTGTTACATGATAAGAACTCTTTACGAAAGATTCACCGTCCTTGCTAAAGTTCCATATGAGTCTATCTTTCATTCCCATCTTGCTTATTGGCATGCTACATCTTTATCCTTGTTAAAAACCTGCTTCACCAATGCTTCCTTCCATTCTTTAGCTTCTTCATCTATTAATTCACTGACAGTGGCATCAGCACTTAGTATTTTCTTAGGAGATTGAAACAATATATGTTGTTGGAATAGAGCCTTCCAGATTGGTAACCAGATGCTCTTCCATATTGGTAAAGTTGAAGAGCCTAATCTAGCTTCCAAAATTTGAGAGTTATTGAAGTACTTCTTTATGAATACTCTAACAACTAGTGAATTAGACTCTTGTAAAAGCCTCCAACTTTGTTTGGCCAATAAAGTTAGTTAAACTTTTCAATATCTCCAAATCCCAACCCTTCCCAAAATGGCATATTTCAGTGTTTTTGGACCTAGAAATAGCTTCAATTTGGGGGGGGGGTGGATGGATAGGATATATTCCCCCGTACCACGATACCCGATGGGGTACCCCGCCCCTACACTACGGGGGTGGGTGCTGGGGGCGAAAACCCCACCCTCGTTCCATGAGGGGTGGGGGGCGGGGAAGGGGTGCCCTTGCACCATATGGTGTGGGTAGCACCCCTATTTTGTTCATACATACTGCTCCATCTCTACCAATGAATTTCATACCTATTCATTTGTTTGTCCCACCAAAACCTAGCCACTGTGTTTGAAATTTTATTACACAACTTTCTAGGCATCTTGAATACACTCATTGTATAAGTAGAAATAGCTTGCAACGCTCCTTTCTTAATACTTATTTCTCAACCTTACAAAAATTTGTTTTTTCAATTGTGAATTTTTTGTCAAATTCTCTCATTTATATACCTGAATGTGTTATACTTATATCTCTCAACCAGTGCTGTTAAACCTAAGTATTTTTCATATCTCTCATTGGCAACCACTCCTACCTCCCTACTAATTGAATCCCTAATACTAGAACTTCTATTTGTGTTGAAAGAAACTGATTTTTTTGTTTGTTTAGTACTTGACTAAAAGCCTACTCATAAATCCTTAATAATTCCTACATTTTCTCCCATTCACCCAATTGGACTTTACATAACAAAATGCAGTCATTAGCAAATAATAAATTACTAATTATAAGGCCTCCCCTTGCCACTACAACTCCATGAATTTCTTTTTTTCTTTCAGTCTGTTGGATCCAACTACTTAACCCTTCAACACAAGTAATAAATAAATATATTGTAAAAGGAGATCTCCCTATCTCAAACCTCTTACTTGACTGAAGGATTCTCTAGGTTTGTCATTAACTAAAACTGAAAAGAAATGATCTAACACATCTCATAATTAATTGAATCTATTTCTCATCAAAACTCAACTTCCTCATTATAGCTTCTAAAAAATTCCACTCTACTCTATTATATGCCTTAGACATATCCAGTTTCAAAGCCATAGACCCCTTTTCTCCCTTCTGTCTAGTTTGCTTGGTATGAAGAACTTCATATGCAATCATGATATTAGCTTAAATTAACCTCCCAAAGATGAAAGCACTTTGGGTACTTGATATAATAGAATGAATAATAGTTTTTAATCTTTTTGCCATTACCTTTGAAGATTTTGTACAATAATTACATAGGCTTATCTGTCTAAAGTCATTAACAATTATTGGACTTTTGGCTTTATAAATCAAAGCAATCCTGTAAGTGTAATTCAAGGAAGGAAACATACCCTCACAACTTAGGAACTCCAAGACAGCTGCACAAATATCCTCCTCCACAATACTCCACAATACTCCAATGTTGCTGGTAGAATCCAGCTCCAAAGCCATTTGAACCAGGTGACTTTTAGGTGACATTTGATGTAGCGTTTTCCCAACTTCTGCTTTTTTGAATTCTTTAATAAGTTCTTCATTCATCTCACAAGTAACTAGCCTCCATTGATTGTAAACATTGAGTTATCTCTTCTTGGGAAGGTAAACTGGAAGTGTAAATTTCTTTAAAATGATTCTTGAAAGCTTGTTCAATCTCGCACATTTTAGTAATAATTTTATTGCTTTTGTCCCTTATTTGAATGATCTGATTCTTTCTTTGAGATGCACATGCATGAAAGTATTTTGTGTTCCTAACTCCCAACTTATACCAGTATATCTTTGCTCTTTGTCTCAATTTTACCTCTTCTCGTTCCAACAACTTGCTTAACTCCTCTTGAACCATTTTTTATTTATTTTTGTAATCCTTTCTAGTCTCTCTTCTTCTTGTAACTTCAATAATTGAGCAGTTAAAAATTTAGTATCATTATTTCTTCTCTTATAACTCAAATTACTCCATTTTTCCAAAGCAACTCGACATAAGTCCAGTCTTTCATGTACTCTAGTCAAAGATTCTTTAAACTAAATTTCCTTCCTCCAATCTTCATCTATCATTTGTCCACACTCTTGTTCAAAAGCCCAACTCATTTCATATTTAAAATTCTTCTTATTTCTCCCTTTTTTTTATGATTCCTGCTAAAATGGAGAAGCAGATCAGGTTTGTGGTCCGAGCATCTAGCTGCCAACACCTCCACTTTAACTTCTATATAAATCTCAAACCAGGTTGGGTTAGCCACCACCCTATCCAATTTTTCTTTGGTGAATGTCTCATCACAGTGCATAATACTCTAAGTGAATTTATCTCCCCTACACCCAAGATCAAATAAATTATTTTTCTCTAAGGTCCTTCTTAGGTTATCCATCTGGGACTCGCACCTTGGCCTACCCCTTGTTTCTCTCCTTGATCTGAAATCTCATCAAAGTCTCCAGTCTCACATCACCGTGTATTTCTATTAGGTTTAAAGGAGCTCAACAATTCTCACCCTTCATATGTTTTTACTAGAGTCTAGATGGCCATAAAAGCATGTGGAAAGCCGGCTTTAAGTTGTTGATATCATCCTTAACCATGCATTAACATGCCTCTTGGAGTAATTTATTATTTCCATATTCTTATCATCTTTCGACAATAATATTTACGCCTCTACTTCTACCCAATGAATCTACCAAAAAACGCCCATGCATTCCCAACTCCCTCTTTAGATAAATTGTCTAATATGGCTTAATGCAATTGTATAATTATATTGATTGATTATAAAATGAGTTGTAAAATAGTTATAGAAAAATATAGATGTATCATTATCCCATAGAAAAAACCTTTGCCATGCTTGTTTTTGCATAGCCTTTTAGGTGATAGAATAGGTGTGGCACAATCAAGTATGTTAGATTTCTTCTTTTCACATGGCATTTAACCTTATAAAAGGCTACTAATGATAACATCTATTTAGGCATATTTTATAATTTGGTACTGTAATTTAATAATTATTTGGTAATTTTATGGAAGGATTTACTTGATTGGTTGGTCAATTGAGAAAAGCTGTTAATCATTTTGGTATTCACTATCATGACATTAAATGATTGACATATATATAAGAGAAAAATAATAAATAATTTTTTTAATTATTTAATACTATAAAAAAAAACGGATGATAATATAATAGTTAAATGATAATGAAGAAGATTACTCTAATGAAAATATATACACTTAATTATTCTTGTAAGAAAAAACCACTCAAATCCCTAAATCATTGAACACGCATTGGATTCCTTTAATATCAATAATTAATTTTAAATTAAATAGTTGAGTTTTTGTTATATCTTCTATCATCACAAAACTTTCATAGAAAAATGCTTTAGTAGTATTTGGGATTAGCATGCAAAGTTGGGGTATGTGGCAGCTCGAGGGTTCACATGGCATGCAAGACCAGTGTTTTATGTGTATGTTTGTCTGTTGGCAAATCTAATCAGATCAAATGGTTTGGATTTAATTGTTTTGGGTTGTGATTGTTAATTGTCAAGGATTAGTTAAAAGGTTAGTCCATGTGAAAGAGCTTATAATTTTCTGATCTCTATGATTAATTATACCCATTAATTAACATATTCTGCAGAAGAGTAACTTTGAACCCTATATAGTCCAGAAACTGGAAGGACTAATTAATTAGGGATTATATAGTGAAATCTATGAAAAGGTTTTGATATTAATACGATGGAGTGAGTAGGATTGTTCATCCGGGTTCCAGCCCATAAACCCAGGTATACTCAGACTGGAATTCGGATTTCAAATCCGGCCGAAACCCGGATTTCGGGTTGAACCCGATTTTTTTTTTCTTTTCAGTTTGAATGTTTTGATGGTTTCATAAAGGTCTTTACACATGAACATGCTTCCATGGAAATTTGACTAGGTTGCGAGAGGTGGAGGTATTAGAGAGCAAATTGTCCGCAAAGGTGCTTTAGGAATTGCAAAAGAAGGTTGAGATTAAGGTACTGATTGATCCTCCCCTAGATGACTTTCGTGATGAAACCGCCAACTGATACATTTACCAATTGGTATAACTTACCTAGCTTTATGTTTTATAGTATTACGAGATTGTACCCTCGAGTGTTGTTGTCTTGGGTTGTAGCCAAAGCAAACAAGGGATGGCGTGATCTTTGCTTCGTTTTCTAAACTCCAAGTCCTTTAAACTGGAAAATTTGAGAATTAAAGGATGGAAACATAGGAGAGGTGCGATGCGGAGATTGAAGGCATTTGGTTATCAATCGATGCTGTGAGTTGATTATGCTCCCTTCCGAGAGATATTCTATTGGAATTTCTTTGGAGAGGTGGAGGTGTTAGAGAGCAACTGAATACGCAAAAAGATTGCAAGAATTTCAGAAGACGTCTAGGTTCCAGATCTTTGGAGATGTGGAGGTGTACGAGAGCAAATCGATAGATATAGATAAGACTATTCATCAAGGCTGAAGAAGAGTTCAGTTTCTGAAAACATCAACAACAAAAGAACCGGATTTTGGGTTTAAAACCCGGTACTTGGACCGGGTGTAACCGGGTTTTGCAACCCACATTCTAGCCTGGATTTGTTTCAAGCCAGAGCCCGGAACCATAATCCAGTTTTCCAGGTTCCGGAACAGGCCGGGCTGGAAAAGAACTTTACTTTACTGAGTAATTTAACTTGATCGATCTTTTGTAGTTGCCATTTATAATTTTACTTTTGGCTTCAAATAAGACTTTTATAGTCTCTGAACGTGAGCTAATCTGGCAGGCCAATTAGCTGCATGCGTTTTTTGTATGCTTCTCGTCAAAATATATACATACACAGAGTCATTAGTTAGTAAGTTAAAAGTAGTAGTGATGCTCTTTTCAATGTAGGGCCGCGAGAGAGTTTTGGAGTTATATCCTTTATGGCGTTAAACCAAGATAACTTGGATTTTAGTTGACGATGCTTTAATTCCAAACAAAAAAATTCATAAAAAAAATTTATAGATTGGCGTGATATGTTAAATCTATTTTATAATAAAAATAGTTTTAAAAATTTGACAGATCATATCAAGTTTCGTCAATTTGAAAATTTATTTTTGTGAAATATTTTTGTGACAAAACTCGTCTAATCTCATATGATTATTATAACTTTCTTAAATTTTCACACAAAATACAATACACAATTTGACTTTTTCACCAAAACAATAATAATATTAAAAACTAATATTCTAATAATATTTTATTCAATTTTCATCTCAACTCATCACTATCCAAACCTCTCGAAAGTATATATTAGTTCTCATGTTTCTTGTTCTCGAATATTGCTCTTAGTGCAGATTTATGACATCAAGTTCAAGCAATAGATTTTGTTATGGTTGTCAGTTTTACAATCACAAGTTTAGTCATGTTTATGAATGAGACATCTATGTACGTACGTAAGATTTTTTTTTCAAAACATAGTGATTAAGATAATTTTTTTATGATTCCAAGAAATTTACCATAATCATATTGGAAAACCATGAATTAATTATTTACTATATATAATCATATCAGATAAGATATGATCACTACAACAAATAGCTTCTTTTGCCACGGGTTCTTTTTACGCGGTATATATTAGTGGCAAAAAGTGGCCTATTGACACGGAAACTCTTGGTGGGAGTAAAACTAGACTTTTTTTCATGGAATGATAGTGGTGGAGAAATATTGGTGAGAATCTGACTTTACGGGGCACGAAGAGGCCTTTAACCATGCTATACCCTAGCCTCCGAAATCGGGCGCGAAGGGGAAGCTTGAAACAATAGGGGTTCTTTCTTTCGGGTCAAGAACGTAAGGAGAGTCTTTTCACAGTCCATATATACTTAATGAAGAGCTAACGTTTCAAGAATGAAGGTTTGGATTACATTGAAAAGGAGGTAAACATTCATCTCACTTAATTTCTTTTGAATGGACATTTGAGAAGCTAGTAAGGCAAGGAAGTTAGGGAATGACTAGTCCCGGGCATCAGGAAGAGAATCGGTTGTTGATTGAATCAAAATAGGTTCTTTGATAGAGCTTCGACCCACAGACAGAAGAAAAAAAAGGGGAAGGGAAGCAATGACGTGACGGATAAGCCCTTTACTTATACTTATTAAAACCCATTTCAAAGTTATCCTATTGGTCCATGGTCTGTTCCAGCCTCTGGTCCCCTGCCAAAGCAACTGCCTTTCCCCCTATCCTTTAAAGCCAGTACCAAACCTACTCGTCTGCTTTCTTGTCCCTCTAATGCTAACTAGTTTTAGGCTTCATAACCACCACCGTCATCTCTGTCCTGAGTCTACTTCCCCTTCAAGTGCCTATACTATGCTGCCTTTGGCCCTGCGCCTGATCTTTCTTCTTTATTGCCTTGGCCTTTTGCCTGTGAAATTCAAACATTGCTTTTCCCTCACTCCTTGAACAAGAGTTTACAGCTAACCTAAAGCTAGCCACACCTCCGAAAGACTCCATCACTTGACACTTTTTTATTCACACCGAAGAGCTAGTGCACAATGAAGTGAGAAAGCAATTTTTCTTGACGAGTTTATATCATGGAATGCAAAAATATTGTTGCCATTTGTTGGTTATCAGGAAAAGCTTTTTAGGGCAAAATATACCCTAAATCTTGGCTACTATTTCTCACTGCAGAAGGTGATTATATAAAAACTACATCCCCCCGCCCCCGCCCCCGCGATAATCTCCTCTTCCAAAAAAACTATAAAACTTTCACTCTCGAAGCCATTCCCCTTACGATTTCTTCCTACAAATAAGAAACCCCATTCACTCTGTCTTCCCTTTCCCCCTCCCGCAGTCGCTGATCCCCACCTCCTCCCTGTCGCGCATAGAAGAAATCGTCACCCCCTCCCTCGCATACCCAGTTCATCTCCTCCGTCCCTCGCGCAGTCGATTTCCCCACCCCTTCCCTCCCGTGCAGCCTCAATTTGCCCACCACCTCCCTTTCGCGCAACCCGGCTTCCACCAAGGAATTCCTCTTCACGCGTGGATTTTCTCTTCCTCGCGCCCACCCTGACACCCATCGTTTGTAAGTTTTCAATTTATGCTCTAAGCTATGTCATTTTCTGTTGGATTTTAGGGTTAGTTTTCCCATATTTCTTGTTAAATTCATGCGAATCTAGGGTTCGATTTACATGCCGTTTCTGGTAGTAATCTCTTTCTTGTTATTCTGCTGCATGGATTTTGCCTTGTTTTATTTTCCTCATAATGTGCTACTTAGTTTGGGTAGTGATTAGTTCTACTGCCCTGATTTTGATATTCTGCTTCATGGATTTTCTAATCTTATTTCCATCTATTCTGCTTATAGTTTTGATATTCTGATGTCATTTTTTTTGCCCTTTTTTAATCGATATGATTGAATTCTACTGTCGTGGATTCTGTTTATAGTTTTGGTAGTCATCTCTTTCTGGAGTAAGTGATTTTGTATTCAATTTGATTGAATACAATAGAGTATAAAATGGTGGAGAGGTTTATTAATCGATATGGTTAATGATACCTTTACGACTTGCTACTACCGCTTTACTACCCATACAAATTTATTTTTCCTTTTCTTCCTATCTTCTGTTTGCTCTGAGATCCCAACATTC
The DNA here is from genome assembly GCF_001411555.2 of Juglans regia. NCBI lineage: Eukaryota > Viridiplantae > Streptophyta > Magnoliopsida > Fagales > Juglandaceae > Juglans > Juglans regia. Next base: position 22,772,356 of record NC_049901.1, on the reverse strand, counting down.
AACACCAACCCAGACCCCTCTTTCTCTTATCTGCTCTCTCTCTCTCTCAAGTCCCTCTTAGTCCCAACTCATGCTTGCCCACAAGACCCATAATGCTAGAAACCTACTTCTACATTACGCCACAGTTTTACACGGAGTCCTAGCAGGCTTAGGACTTCAAGTTGCATAATTTCTCAAATAACATGTACTTCCTATTTCTCACTTAGAAAGGTTCAAGAAATTAAGCCATCAGTAATTCCTGACTAAACTAGGACTCCAAATCCTAGTAGGTTTCATTGAAACCTAGTAACCACAAGAAGCAAGATAAAAGGTTGCATCCAGCCCCTTCAAACTCATCCAACCCCAATTTGTTTCTCAAGAAATTCATCCCCTAACTCTAGGATATGTAAAGTCAGTCTTTAATCCAAGAACACGATTTTATTAAAGGATTTATAGCCATTTTCATTCACCATAAAACAGTTCATGTAGGACACCACCATACTTGTAATAGTGATGAAAACAACAACAATGCTTTACTAATAGTTTTTTCTAGAAAGAAATATAGAGGGGAAGCCCGCATGGCTTCCATCCACTTAAGTTCACCCCAAAACCAACAACAATTGAAATTGGTTTTAAGATTTCTCCATGGGAAATATGATGATAAGAGATTGGTTATCCTTTTAGAAAAATGCAGGGTAACAATGATATGAAACCCTAAACTTGGACTTATGTCAACTAAAATTAATAAAAACTTCTGGAATTGCTTAACCACTCCTAATAGTCTATTTCTTTTGTCACGAGAAATAGACACTAGATATATAGTCTACAATATTTAATATTGGAAACATTAATTTTTATTTGGTAAGTAAATGATAATATTATTAATAAATTTAGGCAAAGCCCTTATGTCCAGTTACCTCCTCTGCACACTACAATCAATGACAAATGTTTTCTCATTCTTCCTAAACTATGGATATCCATCTACATACCATTTGTACTCTGCACACTTGCATGTTAAAGGAAACAAATAAAAAGGTAAAAAGTAAACAATACATGTGTTGTACATGGATGAATAGATTTTTGCTTATTAGCCAATTCTGATCGGAAATTGCCATTTATGTATTCAGTTTGTCTCTCTATATATTGATCCATCTAATTCGATAAAATTCTCTTACATATATTTATTTGAAAACAAACCTATGAGTTGATCCAACATATGTCAGGCTGGATAGGGAAACACTTAAGTCTTATGAAATATGAAAACATCTATGAAAGTCTTTTTTTTTTTTGTAGTTGGGAAAAAAACTTTTACACAATTCATTAATACCTGAAAATCGAGGTGACAGTATTGACAAGAAGCTCTACCATGGACAAAGTAGGCTATGGTACTGAAATACTTGGTTATATTAAAAAATAATTACAATGGTGTTTAAAATTACCTACATGGAAGTAGAGTCTGTAAACTGTTGACCATTCTCAAACTGTCCACAATGGTGGCACCTCATGACATGATACTATCTATTGAATTAGCTTTAGGAATAAAATGTGGTATGTACTGCAATGCTTTACTGCTTTTCAAGGCTACGTTATCCCCAGAATAACCCCTTATGTAGAATATTGTACATTCCAAGTCGATATGAGTAATGGTAAATAATCATTAGTCATATTTGGATCTAGTTTCATATACTTCTACCACAAGTATATGAAACTCTTATAGCAATAAGTCGATGAGCTGTGGTTATCACATAGGTATTGTCATTATAAGTTCCAACAGATTCAACTTCTGGTTACTATTATCGTGCTTGATAATTAATGTAGGAAACCTTGAAGTGTATGTTAAGGAATATTAATGGCCATGAATGTTCTGTTCATGTTTTGTGTTTAGAGCATTAGATAATAGCTTCTTGACAAAAACAAGATTTAGCATTTCTCTTACTCTTGCATACTTGGCTTCCCCAAACTGGAAAAGCTTGAAATCCTAGTTAATATGGCCACCTATTATGTGTTTCTAAATGTGGGCTTTTGATAACTAGGTGTTTTGCATCATTTGAGTTGAATGCATACTACTATGTTGTAGCCAACATGCAAGTTTTAGTCATGGCATGTATATTGTGATCTCGTTCTAGCATTCATATAACCTATTAGATAAGGTTTTGATTGTTGCAGTATAAAGGAGAATTTGATGAATGTTTAGTACACAAAGTCTATTTAAAGTTGAGACTCATATGGATCATCAACATGTAGTATGGATTGTTTATTGGTAGCAAGTTGTTTGTTTAGTTTAAGCCAGTCCTGTCATGTATAACAATCTTGCTAGCTAATTTGATGTGGTGAATAAATTGAAGTGTGTTTCATCACTATAATTTTTGTGTCCAGAGCTTGATTGTAATATGTTCTTAAACTCTCATGCGTTGTGGAGGGTGAACTATGGACGCTTTCATGTTCATTTTCGTCTTATGCACAAAAAGTACGTTTAGACAGGTCTCATACAAAGGTTTCAATTATGCCTTTTGCTATCTATGTTGTTTATTATAGGTGGAATAATTTCAATTTGCTTATTTGGAGCTGAAATTGAAGTCTAAGGTGGTTTAAGCTCATTATGTCCAATCTTGCTATATCCCATTAAACCTATTGTCACAACATGTGCTTTGGAGTTCTCTTATATAATGAGGGAACATGTGCTTTGGAGTTATGTAAATAATGAGGGGGTAGTAGTGAAAGTGTGTCCAAGTTGAATGGAAGTACTAATAACACTACTTTTTTGTACAGGTGCTACCCTGCCCCCTGACTCCCGCATGAGCGGGGTTGGAGAATTTTTCTCCCTACCCTTCCCCCGGCCATGCAGGGGCGGGGTACCCTGTCCATTGTCCGGAGTGCGGCGGTGGATCTCCATCCGTCTGCCCACCCCCTACTGGGTTTTCGGCCCAATTCAGTTATCTAGGCCCTAAATGACCCAGAATCTGTTTTTGGGCCACTTTGGACCCAAAATTTAACTAAAATAAATAAATATATTTAAAAAATAAAAACAAAAAACAAAAAATATAGATAGAACTATTAACTATATACTAAGTTTCAACTAATACTATTAAGTATTAACTAATTAAGTAATAATCATCACTAAGGCACTAAGCTATTACAATTTACAATTATACAAATTAAGAGAATTAATAAATTATTACACTATTACTAACTCCTCTAAAAATATTAAATATTACAAATTGTAATATTAACTATTGTAGCAACATTACAATTAATTGTAAATTAACAAAATCATAACATTTCAATTTGGTCAATTTGGGGTGGAGCCATGGTGGTGAGTTCATTGAGTGGTGAGTTGTGTCGACTGCTGTGAGACTAAAAATCAAGATCATAAAAGTTAATAAGTTATAAAATCTGGAATATTAGTAAGTTAAAAATAAAACAAATTAGAATTATAAAGTTATAAATATGAAACAAAAATTTAAAATACAAAATATTAAAAGTACTAACCAAGATGAGATTGGGATTGGGCCATTGGAATTTGGGATAAAGATGAGACAGATGAGCATATATCGGTCATTAGGATTTATGTATATTAAGAATATAAAAGCTAAAAAACATACAAGTAAGATAATTAGATACTAAAATAATATATAAAATTATAAATGTAAAAAACAATTAAGAGACAAATTGTGCAAACCATGGACATGGTGGGTCCAATACACACAAAGTCATATTACATCGGAGGTAGCCGTAGACACCGTCTCATGTATTACTATAACAATTAAATTTGAAATGAAATTAATGAATACCGATTAAATGAAAATAAATAAATGAAAATAAGAAATTAGAAAATGTAATTCAAGTCTCACGATTATTCGATCTAGGCTGATCATCACCCTCCTCCTCGACGTCAGCCTCCTTATACCCTAGAACATCCTGAAAATTAATTGGAGTTCCTTTGATCCAATTCTACACGCAAATCAAAGCCTCCATAGTGGTAGGAGTTAATGAACTCTGAAATGAATCCAATACACGCACTCCAGTGCTAAATGCTGACTCTAAGGCTACGGTGCTAACAGGGATGGCCAAAAAACTGCAGGCTATCTCTTCAAGATCGAGATACTTCACGGCATTCACCTTCCACCAACTTAATATATTGAAGTCTAGTGAAAATAGTATAAGCTCCACTGCTAAGTATCTGTCTAACTCTGACTAAGCCTCTACAGAACTTCGGATGAAGGGGTGCTCCAACCTCTCACCTTAGTCCAATCTATGTCTTTTCCCAATCTCGGCTTCTGGAACTTGTGGGGGGGAGGGGTAGGTTTAGGTGCCGCAATATTACCACCCCCTAGGACGGTAAACTCATCAAATAATCTACTAAGGGTTTCCCGAACCTTTACTGCAATAAGCTCCGTCCATGCTTTCCCGTACGCAAGGCCCAATCTAAATACCATGTTATCCACCTTAAACCTAAGGTCAAAGAGGACAGCTACATATAACAAAATATTAGCCCTACTAAAATCTCCATAATATTTGTCTTACTTTGTCCTCATAACCAATACCATCTCTTTTGGCCTAATGTGACCACCCATGACCATGTTATCTAATTCTTCTTTTACCCTACATATTTGTTGACAGAATTGATGTGATGTAGGGTACAAAGTTCCAGATAGCGTCAAAAAGCCTCAAAACTCTACAAAAAGCTTCAAAAACTCTACAAAAATAAATACAATCTTCCAATCTTTATCTACGGGTTTCTCCAATCCCCTGTGATTATCAAAATATTTAACATATTGGATGTCTTTGTTATCCAATAATGTAAATGCCAGTTTATATTATTGGGCCGTGAGACAATCACCACCCATGATTGTCTTATTTGCCTCTCTCATATAGGTCGTTAGATGTCCTAATGTGACATCGTTAGATGAGGTATTATCAACTGTGACTGTAACAACTCGGATCAATCTTCATTCCTTTACTGTGGCCTCCAATGCCTTCCCAATTGTCTCACTCTTGTAATTGGTCATTTGATAAAATTTTATAATTTTCTTATGCAATGTCTAATGACAATCAACAAAATGCACAGTCAAAGACATATAATTAAAATTTTGGACTGATGTCTAAGTATCAGTGGTGAGGCAAAAAAATTGAACAACTTCTCTTTTTTAGACCAAAAATATTTTTTTTTACATCTTTTGCCACCGTGTGGCGAGAATGAATATTAAACATTGGTTCCAAGTAGTGAGAATACACTTGAAACCCTTTCCCATCAAAAACTTGAAAAGGTAGCTCGATCATGATGACCATACGAGTTAGGTGTCTTCTACACTCATCGGAATCATACTTAGTATACTCCCTCAAAGTTGCACCCCCACTAGTCTCATCCGCCATTTTTTTTAAGTCCAATTTCTAGGCTAGATTGACTCTTCTCTTGTAATGATCTTAATATTGGACTTTTTTTGCAATGCTCTTCAAAGTGCACCTTTAATTATGAGGCGTCGTATTTCTTATAGTGTCATCCATAAATTGTTCCACAATGGTTACACTTGGCTTGGGGGTTATTGGGGTCATCACCCTCTAATTTGGTGTAATGAGCCCAAACTATGGAAGCAGGTTTCTTGCTGGACTTGGGGGCGGGGTAAGGTGCCATAGGGGTAGGTGTTGGGCCAGGGGTAGGAATAGGAGTAGGAGTAAGGGTAGGTGTAGGGGTAGGGTTAGGGGTACCCTGAGTCTGGAAAGGGGAGCTCGCACTAAACTCTGCCGGCATATCTATGAACTCAAGCAAACAAAAAACTGAAATTATAGCAAATATAGCAACATGCCAAACAATTAACATCCAAGCATTAATATCCAAACATTAATTATGGAAATTAACATCCCAGCATTAACATATATATTGGAAGTTGGAAGTTGGAAGATGGGGGAAATGATTATTAAAATTGAGGAAATGGTATCGAAAAACTTGTCTTAAAATAGAAAGTCACTTATTTCATGATATTAATCCTCTGTTCTGAGTTGAAATTTTGAACCATATATATATATAGATCAGCTTTGTAATAAAAAAAAAAAGAAAGAAAAAAAAAACAGTTCAAACATCAAATATCAAACATAAAACAATGAATTTTACAGATGTGAATGCAATGGATATCGAGTAGGCATATATATATATATATATATATGGTTAATCTTTTTTTCTTTTTAAGCAAAGTTTTCAAACTTAATCCAAATTAAATTCAGGGTATTTCGAAATACCCTAAACTAATTTAGGGTTCCAATCCGAATTAATTAGCTACAAATCAAGTTATCAATGATCAAAATTCACATAGATTACATAATACAAACCCAAAAAAATAAAAAACATGCGAATAGATTCACATACAGTCACACATTATTCATTAATCATCAACGATTCAAACCACATGCACAATCAAGTTTCCACAGTACACAATTCACAAAATCCCATCTTCCATCTCCGATTAAACTCCATCCTACCCCCAATCTTCATTTCATAAAATATAAATCACAAAAAAGAAAACTTTAATTTTGGGTTTCTTACCTTTGGCGACGAAGATGAAGACGGAAGGCTATGGCGACGGTGTAGTGCTCACGACAACGACGACGTAGTTTGCTTCTTCTTCGACGATGATGGAGATTCGAGAATTGAAGATGCAGAGAGAGGGAATGAGACTCAGAGAGAGAGAGAGAGAGAGAGAGAGAGAGAGAGAGAGAGATGAGAGAAAATTATAAATGAGAAGAATCAAGAAAGGCGCTCTTGGGGGGGAGGGGAGTGGATCTTAACAAATAACGAAACAACGTCGTTTCCCGTTTCCTCTATGACAAAACGACGTCGTTTCGTCATTTGTTATTATATATATACAGAAATACTTATATTTATATATATAATTATATATATTATATAAGGTGGGGCAGGGCGAGGGTAACCCCGTCTCTGCCTTGGGTACCAGATGCGAGCAGGGCCACCCACCTCCCTCATCTGGCAAACGAGATAACCCACCCAGCCATATGAAGGCGGGGCGGGGCCCCACTTCCCACCCCTACTTTTTTGCATATGTACTTCCATTTAAATGCATGTGTCATTTAAATGGACATACTAATACTCAGTCAGTCAAATAAAATACTTGACTGAGCATATTTATTTGGATAGGTGCCTCAAATTATACTTGGTGCTAGATGGACAATCATGTTTCAAGCCAAAACCCTACTGTATGCCTAAGGATTATGCAATCCAGTACAAATTATTAGGTTTAAACAAATGCCGATGAGTATCTCAATTAAGATGTTCATTCTTCACAGTGCATCACACAAGAAGTCAAGGTCCAAATTCAAAAACATACCAATTATACATCCTTGTTCACCTCTATCTACCCACACCCCTCAAGTTGGCTTTTATACCTATTTCAGAGTTGACTATTTTGGATATTTGAATTATCTACATATATGTGGGTTATCCCAACAAAAAACTCCACTGCAACAAATACCACTTAATTAGTTCAATTAAGATGTTAGCCACCAATTAAAAGTAACTATGGGCATGTTCTTGTTATACAAAACTCTGCATATTTAGTTCCGAGTTATTGAGATACAAAGCTCGTCTCCAGATGATAGAAGACTGATATTTATTAATTTTCTCTTCGATGGTCATTGCACAATGTGCCAAAACTATCCTAATTAGCAATTTCCCACTAGATGGGCAGCTGCATAAGATGGATAAGGTTAGGATGCATATTGAAGATAGATTGCATTCCACTGAGTATGATGAAGGTGTTAGACAATTCTTAGCCTTGGCGCAAGCTCATGCATCGACAGATGATCAAATTATATATCCATGTAGGAGATGCCGGAATAGAGCTTTACATTCTATTCGAATCATGGAAGATCATTTGTTTTTAAGAGGAATTGATCCAACCTATATAGAATGGATTTTCCATGAAGAAGAGGATCCGATCCTAAATTCTACATTCTCTGACAAAGAAGATGATGATGCATCTTCTTACAATCACTATATTGATGATGTCGACGAGATGTTAGATCACATTCATCATGGGTTGTTTATGGATAATTCAGGTAGCAATGAAGGAAATGCAAACGATAATTGTCAACCCTCCACCTCTAATGCTCCAACCAACTATAATTTCGACAAGTTGGTTGCCGACACACAACGACCACTTTATCCTGGATGTGCTAAGTTCTCGAAACTATCATTCATCGTCAAGCTATTTCACATCAAGAGCATAGGTGGTTGAACCGTGAAGTCCTTTAACATGGTAATCAAGCTTTTGCATGTTGCATTTCATGACGCTCTATTCCCAAATTCATATAACCAAGCTCGTTGCTTAGAGTGTGGCTTGGGCCTTAGTTATGAAAAGATACATGTGTTCACAAATGACTGTGCGTTGTTTTGGAAGGAGAATGCATCATACAATGAAGGCCCTAAATGTAAAGCATCTAGGTGGATTGTAAGCACAAGTGAGCAATGAATGGTACCACAAAAGGTTCTTCGATACTTCCCCTTGAAGTTGCGCTTGCCAAGGCTATTTATGTCAACGAAGACAGCCCAAGCCATGATATGTCATAAAGATGCACGTGTTGACGATCCAACATGCATGCGACATCCAGCAAATTCAATGGTATGAAAAGACTTCGATAACAAACATGTTGCCTTTTCCTAAGATCCTCGTAATGTTTGACTTGGTTTGGCAAGTGATGGATTTAACCCATTCAATAACATGAGTAGGCCGTACAGTATTTGGTCGTACTACTTGTGCCTTACAACTTTCCCCCTTTGTCATGCATGAAAGATCCATACACCATGTTGTCGCTGCTAATCTCTGGCCCTAAGTCACCAGGGAATGATATTGATGTGTTCTTGCGTCATCTTGTTGATGAGTTGAAGGAATTATGGGTAGATGGTATTCAAACGCTTGATGCGTACAGTGGGCAAATGTTTAGCTTGCATGCAGCACTACTTTGGACTATCAATGACTTACCTGCATACGTCAATCTTTCTGGGTGGAGCACGAAGGGCAAGATGGCATGTCCTTCATGTAGATCTGACACAAATTCACAGTGGTTGGTATATGGACGAAAGTATTGCTATATGGGGCATCAACAGTGGTTGCCACTAGATCACAGTTGGAGACGGAAAAAATGCTTTTAATGGGTGCAAAGAGCATGGACTCCAACCATCAAGGGTCGAGAGAGATGATTTGCTAGAACAATTACATGAGGTCTCACATTTCCAGTTTGGTAAATCTTCTCCGAAGAGGAAACGAACGTCCAATCAACTAAATTGGACCAAAAAATCTATCTTCTTTGAGCTTTCCTACTGGTTAGATTTAGACTTGAGACATAACCTTGATGTCATGCATATTGAGAAAAACATATGCGATAGCGTTTTGGGAACATTGCTGAATATTGAAGGAAGAACTAAGGACTCTGCCAATGCCTGTAGGGATTTGGCAAACCTTGCAATAAGAAAAGAATTGCAGTTACAACATGATGGGGACTGTATTGCTATAAGTCTTGGTTGTTACATGTTAAATTTAAATGAGCGAAGGATTTTTTGTGATTGGTTGTCAAAAGTAAAATTTCCTGATGGATTTGCATCGAACATTGCTTGTTGTGTGAATGCTACTGATGGAAAGATCAGTGGAATGAAAAGCCATGACTATTATGTCTTCTTGCAAGCACTATTGCCGATTGTGATTGGTGGGTTCTTACGGTCTGATGTGCATCAAGCCTTAATAGATTTAAGCTCATTCTGCAAAGAATTATATTCCCAAACTTTAAACTTATCAGTGTTGACATGTCTTCAAGCTAATATTCTCATCATTCTCTGCAAACTAGAAATGATATTCCCTCCAGCTTGTTTTGATATCACGGTGCACCTTACCATTCACTTGCCAGAGGAGGCATTCCTGGCAGGACCCGTGCAATACTAGTGGATGTACCCTTTCGAAAGGTATCTAGGAAAGTTCAAGTGGTACGTCCGCAACAAAGCTCGGCCAGAGGCTCAATTGTTGGGGCATATGTGCACCTTGAGTGTCTTACATTTTGCTCTATATATCTCCATGATATTGAAACTAGATACAATCGCGAGGAACGCAACAATGATATTCGTATTGGGACAACTGAGTCAGGAAATAACCCAAGTTTATTTGTTTTCTCACAAAAGATTAGACCATTGGGAACAACAAGTTCCCACAAATTAGCCACACACTATTGATCAAGGCCCGATGATATATACTTAATAATTGCACGAAGATTGAGAAATATATTGAGTTAGTGCATCATCAATGACTTGAAGTTCACTTTATGATGTGTTATATAATGTTATTTTTCTCCTGGTAATTGATCGGGTCACATATATTGATAGGGAGCACTATAACAAGATCCAAGAAAAGGACCTTCAGTACATCAACCACAGGCACCAGAGTCAATTCCCATTGTGGTTCAAATCACGCGTAAGATACGAAACCGTCTGTACATATAACTACATTCTTCTCAAATTACACATATAACTAATTCATCTTAAATCTTCTCTGTGTGGTAGATTCAATAGGTGTGTTTAGATAGGCCTACTGCGGTAACCGATGAGATATATGCCTTAGCATGTGGTCCAGATTAGTGGGTCGTATCTTATGCCGAATGCATAATGAATGGTGTTTGCTTTCATTATGAAAGAGAGTGAAAGGCATCACCGCAGTCAAAACAGTGGGGTGCTTGTGCATGGCGAGTATCAGGGATCTCATGTTGACTTCTACAGTGTATTGCATGTTATTATAGAGTTACGTTACATGGGTTGGCGTTAGGTATATCTCTTTCAATGTGCTTGGTATGACATTGGCGGCCCGAGAAGGGGGATACGTGTCAGGGACAAATTGACGGTAGTCAATACTGCTTGGCAATGGTATAAAGTGAGCCTTTCGTCCTTGCCTCCCAAGCAAGTCAAGTATTTATCTCACTGATCCGATATTGGGGGGAAGTTGGCAAGTCGTCCAAAAAATTACAAGTAGGAATGTTTACAACATTCATGCAACTAATACTGTTGAGGATGGGATGGATGATGATGAAACATCAGATGGTGACTCAGATGATGATGGTGACAATAACACTAAAAATTATACCCCTATTCTTGAGAGTAGACCAACCTTGGTCGAGCCATTGAATCGAGATGATTCAAAGCATTTGCCTGTTGATCCAGCTTCCATATCACGTCAAAACCCGATACAATCAGTTGACAATGATGCCTTCATTGATGATGAACAACTTGATGATGACTTGAGACTGGAGGACATATGTGCCGATGATAACTCTGGTAGCGAGGCCAAGAATCAGCTGAATGAGGAGGCTGATGATGATATTTAAATACTAAGTTTTGTATTTGTGACTTGGTTGACATTGAACTTCGTTGGTATAGTAATTGAATTCACGATATGTACCTTAATTGAATTCACATTCTTGTATAAGCTAGGCCATATGTTAGATGACAAGTTGGGTTTGCTTTTCCATTCATTGCAGAGATTTTAACACAAACAAATCCATGAGCACCCATTGTGGTGTCATGAATTCTTATGTGTTGTAAAAGGAACTACATGCCAAGCTGCAAGATTGAACAGCTATTAACTACATTCTTCTCTGATTTACTCATCGGTTCCATAAATGTTACTAAATACATGCTCGATGTATTTCCTTCTTGGTTGCATATAGTTAGTAGCTATATTGTATTGAGTCATAAAGTGTATTCATGCAACTAACCCATATATGTGATGGACTTAAGTGGAAGTCAGTCTAGACATACGTGTCAAGTTTTTTATACTTTTCACCATAGATAAGAAGAAAACTAGTGGGAAGAGTTTCTTATAACTATATAAGGGTTTTGGTTGGTTATCATGTACAAGGACTCATATTTAGGATTCATAGTTTTTAATTGCTTACCAACCATTTGCAAAAGCTAGTGTTTTACATTTAAGGAGTGAAATTTGTTAGTTGGCTATTTTGTAATAAAGAAAAACATAACAAGATGTTGTTAGCTAGTAAAATTGGGTAAAAGGTTACTCACCAATGATTTTTACGTTGTGTGCAGATTTTAGAAATTCTTTAAAGGCAACGTGCTACAAACCCCTATAAGCTATTCTATTCAGTCAAGTGGCTCAAAGGTTGTGGCAGTGGAATGATGCCAACACCATATCCAGAAAATCAGGAAATGCAAACAAACCCACATCTAAAAAGAAAAATTGGAAGCAACTATGCATTTAGGTGGACTTAATTTTGAGCTTAAGGTTGTACAAAAAAAGACATAGCTTTGAGGTGTTGCTAGCAACATGAGATTTAATTACACATCATACTATAAGCAGTAAAATCTGTTGAGAATTTTAAAATGGGATAAAAAACCTTTAGTCCTGCCAACTAAATATGTTTAGTATTGTTGATATGTAACTACTCTTGCCCATGTGTGTTGTATAATTTCTGAGCATGGGATTCAAAAAAAGACGTCCACAATTTCTAGATACTGTTGAGGAATTTAAAATGGAATAAATTGAATATTCAGGCAACTAACCATGTTTATTATTGATGGTATTCTCACAACTCCTACCTAAGTCTGTTGCTTAATTTCGGATCATGGTATTCAAAAAATTGGTAAGCAACTTTTGGAATATTGTTGCACCTAAAATTGTATTTTTTGTGATGATAGTATATAACATTACTTTGCTAATTGGACTATGTAAGGGGTGGGAGATGAGGTAAAGGGCAGGATAGTCAATTTTTTGAGATGGGAAATGGAGCCATGGGTCAAATCCTTGTTGCTGCCAAAGTATTTCCCATGGACAGGTGGCGCTCAATCCTCTCTGTTAGACAAAGCTTTATTTTGTTCTGAGTTGCTTCCCTCTGGTTCAGTTAGGCACGACACACTCTGAAGTCCAAAAATATCCAAGGGGTTGAGCTGTTGTTCTTGTTCCAGCGAGGTCAAGTGGTTCCAGCTCTAGCATCAGGTTTCGTAAAGTTTGATTTGCATGCACCTGCTTCTTTTCTTCCACTTAAGCTTCTTACAAACTATCTTTTTCACATAAACTAAACTTCAATATTTTCTCATTCACCTCTGTCTTCCTAGGCATGGAGCTGCTTATTTTCTTCCACTTAAGCATTTTCAAAAGTTTAAAACCTATTACATAAACTAGACATAAAGCTTCTCTCATTCACCTACTGCCACGATAGCCAGACCCACAACTAGGTACTAACATGCCTTTTGTCTCTCTTGCCTTATCCTTATTCTATGACTGGGTTTTTCGTATTGAGTTGTTGATGCAGTTTACACAGCCTACAACTATTTCATCTTAATATATATATATTTTTTATTTGAGCAAGTTGTTTATCTTTTTAAAATACTGAGTATTATTTTTTGTTATCTACCACCTGATTTTTAGTTATTACAGTGCGCAAATGTTTTGAATGTTAATGCATGTAGAAAGCACAGATCTGCCCTGTGATTTGGCACATGCTAGAAATAGGTCAGTGAAGGTTCAAATACATACTATAAAAACTAGAAAATGTATTGGATGTCATGAAGGTAGATGTTTCCCTCAACTTTGAGATTTCAGTAAACTTATAAAAGTGTTTTTAACAATAGTAGGAGCTGTTACCGATTATTTTATTATTTCATTTCTGACTTTAAAATAAATTTAGCATTATGGTTAGTGAGTTGACTCAACCCATCAGTTACTAATATCAATTCAAGTGGCCAATTGTTTTAGCTCGTCTCTAGTTAGTATGCAATATGTTAAATGAACATTAGAAGATGTACTTTGCTTGGCCAAAAACCAAGTTGGGTTCCAATTGGTTAGTCTGCCACCTCACTCTCTTACAAAAAGAATACAAAAATTTCACAAATTGGGCATACATCTTGGTGTTCCTTTTCAGTCAGAAACAGAGGAAGAAAAAGTACATGTGGCTAATAGCAGTAGCCCATAAACTCTCCAAATTGGTTTATTTTTTCAGATGTGGCTTTAGTATGCTTACAAGTAGAGCATTATAATGGCACTAACTAAATAATTAAAGGTTGAATTATCAGTTTACATGATATTTAGTACGTTAAATAGCATGTAATCTATTCTCTCACAAATTGGTTGCATGTTACAACTGAGTTGGGTTTGAGATTCCTGCGAAGCCAAGGATGGTGAAATCTATAAAGTTTCGGGAGGGGAGGGGGGAGTCCGACATGGTAGAGCTCTCATTGGTAGCAGTCCAGAAGCATAAGTGTTGCTGCCGAGAACCACGTTGCGGGATGAGCCAGAGTCAAATGAATCAATGTAGGATGTAGAAGGTGCGGGCACACAAGAGGCTATGGGTGGAGCACATGTTGGAGAGGGTCACACTAATATAGGTATGGCATCCATTTTTTTTTAGGAGTTAGCATATATTATGTGGTGTGGTCAATTCATAACAATCTTTACAAGTACTAAATTTTCCTGGTTCATGGATGTAAATAAGGTGATTGAGTTACACGCAATTTAATGTAGATCCACCTAGTAAGAAACGAGGTCAAGGGCCAGCGAAGGGCACATTATTTGAACAACTTAGGAAGGTGGGTAAGATCCCTCTGGTTATACAAGATAGTTATCGAGGGGCCATTGTGCGAGAATGCCTCCATATTCACTGGTCGACTGACGTGGATTATTAAAGTGCATGCCGACATGAGACAAGCTAGTTGGAGTTATGTGCCCGATGACGAAAAGCAAGAGCTCATTGACCGTGTTAGGGTAGGACTTTACTTTCTACTAACAAAGTGCAAAAGCTGGTTGCATACTCATTTGGCGTAATTACACATGTTCGATGACAAACCGTTGTAATGAAGTGCATATTTGATATTGCAGACATATTTTGTTTTGGATTGGACAAGACACAACTATAGTGAGATGGTTGTAACGCATTTGGGCGATAAGTATAATGCATATCATTATGCACTACACAAAATATATTTAAAATATGCATCACATTAAGACGCCCTACGTGGTGGGACGGACATGGTAGAGAAACCTGTATGGGAAAAGCAATGTGAATGGTGGGCAAGTGTGACATTCAAGGTATATTGTAATTAAGTGTCAGATTAGTATTAAGTGAATAGAATACTTAAAATTGATTTTTTTACAGTGTTAGGTGCCTTAAATAGAAGTATATGATGGAGTCAAGTTTTTGCTTATTATGTTAAACTCAAGAAACACACTATTTGTAAATAGGATTTAATTCTTTGAAACAAATGCTGGAGAAGTCCAGAAGAAACAGCTCAAATAGACAAAAACTGAACATCAAACACATTGGTGGGCGGAAATCCTTTATACGGATATTAGAGGAGAATGTTTGTAATAACTATGGCTATTTATAAGTCCTTTAATCTGTTTAATTAGGTATAACTTTACTGTTACTTGTGTGTTTCAGCAGAAGACGGTGCCAAATATGGTTGCATTCTATAAGGAAACACACTGGTCAACACAAAGGGGTAAATTCATCAATACAGCAACTAAACACAATTATGTAAGATTGTGTTTAATTTAATTTAAGTTAGACTATAGGCTGCATAGGCGTTTAACAACAATGCTTATTTTCCTTTCATCTAATTTTATCAAAATCTAATGGTGGAGAGGTTAGGTGAAAAAGAGTCTGAAATGGATGTTGAAGAAGCAGCTGACACTATCTTCAAAGAAGTGTTCGGAAACAAATCTGGCTACGCAGTAGGGATGGGGTACATGGTCATTCCAGACCCCTACCCTTCAATGAAGAAGAGTAGAGTATTTATTCTTCTATCGGAGGAGAATCAACGAAACACGAGTGATGTGGAAATGTACAAGAGCAAACTAGACCAGATGATGGGTGATAGTGAAGCATTGAGGAAGAATTTTTTTGAGCATGAGAAACTCTTAATGAACCATCGGATGATTGAGTTAGAGGGAGGTAGTGAGTCTCATAGAGAGACTGGGCAAGATGCTTAGGCATCTCACTTGCTTTACTTTTTTGTGGAGGGAATTTTGTAGGTTTTTTTTTTTTTTTTTTTTTTTTTTTTTTTTTTTTTTTTTTTTTTTTTTTGTGGATTGTTTATTGGATATGTAACAATCCAATGGCCATGAACTTATGTCCCTCAATACAGATTTTGGTAGTTGCAGATTATAGTTAGGGCGGATATCTATAAACCAGTAGTGGAAAATTCAGATGTGTAGTTAACTTTTGAGTTGTTGATAGTCTCTCTTGAATTGTTGGGGGAAAAGATATCAATTTTGGTTGACTAGCTTGACAGGGATAGGTTAGGTTCTTATGAAAGGGTAAGTTTCTTACAGTTACATATACTGGTAAGTTCTCTTACAGTTACAAATCTTAGTTCAGCCATATGGATCATGGAATGTAGAGCAGAAGTTGGTGGAGATGCAGAGCCATTTCAGATAAACTGTATTCGTCGGGGCTGTATTTCTTCAATAGTAGTAAGAATTAATACTTGCAGTTGTTTTTTTTCAAGTCATGTATGCAAAATTCTAGTTCTATTCAATATCACACACACCATCAATTGGAACCTTAGGTTTCAGGTTTTAATAAACAATAGCATTTTGGTTAGTTTATATGCTAAGACAACCTACACACTAAGTAGCACAAGTAGGTTAAACCCACTTCTAACTACATAGGATATGTGCAAATCAGAAAACTCCTCATGGTGCTTGGTCAATACCAATTGTGATATTATTAATACTAATGTGTATATTTTAGACTTGGTTGAGAAAAAATGTACATAAAAAATAAAAGTTTTGTAACTCTATTCTAGTATCCCAGAGAGAGCTGTGGTTATTCATAGAATGGTAGTAATTTAATGTGATACACACAAAGTCTACTGAACTTCAATTCCTAGAAGAAGACCAATGGGTATAACAATCTTGGTTAGATTTCAGAGTTGGGTTGTGGAAATCTGATAGTAATTCTAACATGGGAAAAATTCCGTGCATCATGTGATGATTGATCTAATTTGGTTGCAAATATGTTGCACATTTTATACACTCACAACCAATCCCTTGCTATGGTAGATGGGAAGTCTTAGTAGAATTTCAACAATTGAGATTTTTCCTGAATAGTAGGTTTCATGAATTCAGATTGGACTTCAAGTTTTGGGATATATACAACTGATATTCTGCAATAGCATGAATGAGGCTATAACAAACTCTATTGTTAGAATATGCAATTGCAGTACTTGCAATAGCATAAAATTAATGGTGTAGGTATATAGTGATAATTCCATGGGAATATCAATTTGATTGATATTGGCATTTTCCAAATTCATCTTTAGAGTAAATATTTTTCTCTAAAAGTCTTTATACGCTATATGGGCAAGATTTAATTAATTAAAATTAATGTCAAGATATGGATACACAATTACTATAAAAGATTCCTACCCCTTTAGTCATGTCATTCTCCAATTAAGTATCTTAGTTTGACACAGTGCTTTTTGACTATTTCCGGAAACATATAGCACCATGCTAGTGGAGCAAGATTGGTAAATCTAAATGTTTGGAGAACACATAGATGTTGTTGGAGCAAGAATTTATAATTCCCTCATGTACTTGAATTCCATTTGCAAACATGTTGTAGGTTTCATGGCCTTGAACTATTTGGTGTCAATGAATGTTGGCATATTTTTCTATATGATGGTGTAACAACAATGTTGGCAGATTTGTATATATGATGGTGGTTATATATGTATATTGTCAGGTTATTATGAAATTGTTATTTCGGTTGTTATATTTTGTTGTGGTATCTTCACAAATATGGCTGGATTGTTTGTTGGGATAACAGTGAGTTTAACAAGTTTAATTTCTACTAGTTGTCATTGGTGATAAGAAACTTTATAAGGTGTCCAGATGGGTGAGGAAATAGATTTTGACACAATCTTATTTCCTATAAACCAATTTTCATGGGAAAACATGTACTGCCCACATAATCAATTCATGGAAAACAATTAGACCAAAAGTGCAAATGGACTCCAAAAACTTCAGACGACGGGAACTTGTCATGGCAAAAAGTATTTTCCCGCAACGTCATACTTATGGATACTTCTTCCAGTTTGAGTTTTTTTTTCCCATCAACACCACTGATGTTAAATGAAATGGTTGCAATCATATAAGTTCACAAGAAATAATAGTTTCCCACCAATTAATATCAAGGGGGTGACTAATTTCCACCACTTATGTCATCAGCATAAAGGCTATTGCCATAATGAAACATATTAGGCAATTCTTTTGTCACGAACACTCCAACTGGATAACGGAATTTTGCTACTGCCACCACTTTTGTCACGGGGAATACGTATTTCCAAAAATATAAGCTGGTGGATAGTAAGTAGTTGTGACAAATGTCAAGGTTAGTAAAGCATAATTGTCAGCAAAAGTTGTCATCCCAAAACCAACTCTAGTTAAGAAGTAGTGGATGGGGAAAAACTTTATGCCACTAAAGTTTCAATAAAATGCTTCATGGATAAAAAGTTTTTCCAACTATTGCTTCCATGGATAAATGTAGGGGTGGGCTGCAGGGCCCTGCCCCGCTTCCGCACTACCCTCGTGTGGCGGGGCGGAGCACCCTGTCCGTTAGATGAGGGGGCGGGTTGCCCTGCCCGCATCTGGTCCCCAAGGCGGGGGCGGGATAGGGGTGACCCCTGCCCCACTTAAATATATATAAAATTATATATAAGTATATATATATATATATATAACCAAGCATGAAATGACGTCGTTTAATGCCTGGGTTTGTTTTACTTAATAACAAATAATGAAACGACGTTGTTTTGTTAATGGAAAAATAGCTTCGTTTCGTTATTTGTTTAGATCCCCCCCTCAGTGAGCTTTCCCTACCCAGAAGACCATAATCTCTCCCTCTCTCTCTCTCTCTCTCTCCCCGCTCGGTTGATTACCTTCTGCAATCTGCATCTCTGTCGCCATCACCATCACCATCACCATAGCCTTCTATGACTCCATCTTCATCTCCGTCGCCAAAGGTAAGAAACCCTAAATCTATTTTAATTTTTTGTGATTTATATTTAATGGAATGGAGATTGGAGGAAGGATGAGGTTTAATCAGAGATCGAGGATGAGATTTTGTGAATTGTGTGTTGTGGAGACTTGATTGTGCATGTGGTTTGAATGATTGATGAACGATGTATACTGTGTAGTTGTGTGTGAATCTATTTGTGTTTTTTTTTTTTTTTATATTTTTTATGTAATGTGTGTTTCGAAATTCCCTAAAATAATTTAGGGGTTTCAAAAACTGAAACCCCTAAATTAATTTAGAGTTTTAATTTAGGGGTTTCGATTCACCCTAAAATAATTTAAGAGTTTCAAAGATTGAACCCTAATTTAATTTTAGAGGTATACCTGTCCTCATAATCTGACTGATTTTCTCTTCGTTATAATGAAATGACATCCTTTGAGTTCAACTTAAACCCTTCACGCTATTGATTAGTTTATTTTCTTAGTTAGCTACAAAAATTTTGATCACCAATCTGATCACCAAGTTGTTTGTATCGTATTTTAGGTAGCTCAACATGATCACCGATCTGTTTGATATGTTGTTTGATTCATGATTTTCAAACTTTCATTTGACAAATAATTAATTGTTTGGAGAGTGTTTATTGTTCAAATTTAGATCTTTCACATTATTCTAGAGAAGATCAATAAACTTTACCAACACAGAAAGTAAAGTTGTTTTAAAATCAATGACAACTAGAAAAGTCAAAAAAAAAAAATTCATATATAAATATATATATATATATATATATATATATCTCTTTGATCTAGTTTGATCATGATCATGTTCTAAACTCACTTAACGGATATTCATTACCTCTTGGTAATAATATATTGAAAAATGTTTGCCTCAAAGTTGAGAGTATTGTGCACATATCAATAAATAAATAATATATATATTTAGACAAAAAATATCTATTTATTGTTTAATTTATGAATACACTCAATACACTAGTATTCATAATGATCTCCTATTTTTTGATACTCATCCAATCCGAAAGTTTTTTTATTTCTTCCATACACATTGATGCTCCGTCTTGATCTCTTTTTGATTTGGGTATTTCATTTTTTTTCATATTTGATGTTTTTAGTTTGGGTATTTCATTTTTTTATGTTTGATGTTTGATGTTTGATCTTCCAACTTCCAATATATATGTTAATACTTGGATGTTAATTGTTTGACATATTGTTATATTTGCTATAATTTCATATTTCTTATTTACTTGAGTTCATGTATATGCCTACAAATTCTAGTGCGAGCTCTCCTTTCCATGCTCACGGTACCCCTACCCCTACCCGTACACCTACTCCTACTCCTACAACTACTCATACCCATACCCCTAGCCCAACACCTACCCCTATGACACCTTGCCCCGCCCCTAATCCTAGCAAGAAACCTGCTTCTATAGTTTGGGCTCATTTCACCAAGCTAAAGGGTGGTGACCCCAATAACCCTCAAGCCAAGTGTAACCATTGTGAAAAGATTTACAGATGCCACTATAGGAAACATGGCACCTCACATTTAAAGGTGCACTTGAAAGATTAATGTAAAAGAAGTCCAATATTAAGATCATTACAATAGAAGAGCCAATCTAGACTAGAAATTGAACTTAAAAAAATGGCAGATATGACTAGTGGGGGTGCAACTTTAAGAGGATATACTAAGTATGATCTCGATGAGTGTAGAAGACACCTAACTCGTATGGTCATCATGGACGAGCTACCTTTTCAAGTTGTTGATGGGAAAAGGTTCCAAAAGTATTCTCACTACTTGGAACCAAGGTTCAATATTCCTTCTCGCCACACGGTGGCAAAGGATGTAAAAAAATATTTTTGGTCTGAAAAGAGAAGTTGAAGGGTGAATTGGCAGTTCAAATTGTTTGCCTTATCACTGATACTTGAATATCAGTCTATAATTTTAATTATATGTCTTTAACTGTGCATTTTGTTGATTGTAATTGGACATTGCATAAGAAAATTATAAAAATTTTTCAAATCACAGATCATAAGAGTGAGACAATTGAGAAGACCTTGGAGGCAGCAATAAAGGGGTGGGGGTTGACCCGAGTTGTTATAGTCACAGTTGATAATATCTTGTCTAACGATGTCATATTGGGACATCTGAAACCCTATTTTAGAGAGGCAAATAAGACAATCTTGGGTGGTGAGTGTCTGCATGTGTGATGTGCGGCACATATTCTGAATCTTGTTGTCATTGATGGTTTGAGGGATCTTCATGACTCGATTGCTCGGGTCAGGACTGCTGTGAGATGGGTGAGATCTTCTCTTTCAAGGTTGGAGATCTTCTCTTTCAAGGTTGCTGCGAGGTCTGCAGGCCTGACATCCAAGAAGGGTTTTTGTACTGATATGCCTATACGATGGAACTCAACGTTTTTTATGTTGGAGGTGGCCCAAGCAATGTTTTGAATACCGTACCGGGCGTTGTACCGGTCAAGGCACTGGAACGAAATATTTCGATACTGGTACCGTTTCGGGATAACATTTCGGGATAACATTTCGGAATGGTCGATATATAAATAAATTATATATAAAAATTATATTTCACAATAATAGTCTATATATAAATAAATTATATATAAATACATATATATATAAATTATAAATAGTCTAGTCTGAATTGAGGGTTAAAAAATAAACTTATAGTTTGAAAAAATGAAAAAAAAAACACAGGCCGAAATTTAGGCCGGTACAAAATGTATATAGTCCTTGTACCGGCCAGACGGTCGGTACGAAAAATTTCGACCGTACCGGCCGGTACGGAAAGAAATTCAAAACCTTGGGCCCAATAATATAAGATGGCATTTACATTATTGGGTGATGAAGACATCCAATATGTTAAATATCCTGATGATCACAGGGGATTGGGGAAACCCGTAGACGATGATTGGGAAATTGTATATATTTTTGTAGAGTTTTTTAGGCTTTTTTACGAGGTCACCACGACGATATCTGGAACTTTGTACTCTACATCCCATCAATTCTGTTAGCAAATATGTAGGGTAAAAGAAGAATTAGATGACATGGTCTCAGGTGGTCACATTAGGTTGCGGGAGATAGTATTGGTTATGAGATCAAAGTACGACAAGTATTGGAGAGATTTTACTAGGGCTAATATTTTGTTATATGTAACTGATGTCCTTGACCCAAAGTTTAAGGTGGATGGCATGGTATTTGGATTGGGCCTTGCGTACGGTCAAGCATGGATGGAGCTTATTGCAGTAAGGGTTCGGGAAACCCTTAATAGATTATTTGATGAGTTTACCGTCCTGCGGGGTGGTAATATTGCGGCACCTACACCTACCCCCCACAGGTTCCATAAGTCGAGGTTGGGAAAAGACGTAAATTGGACTGGAGTAAGAGGTTTGCGCAGACCCCCTTCATCCAGAGTTTTGTAAGAGGTTTGCGCAGAGATAAACAAATACTTAATAGCGGAGCTTCTGCCATTTTCACTAAACTTCAATATATTAAGTTGGTGGAAGGTGAATGCCGTGAAGTATCTCATCCTTGGAGAGATAGCCCACAGTCTTTTGGTCATCCATGTTAGCACCGTAGCCTTAGAGTCAGCCTTTAGTATCGGAGGGCGTGTATTGAATTCATTTTGGAGTTTATTTGCTCCTACCATTGTAGATACTTTGATTTGCACGCATAATTGGATCAAGGGAACTCCAATTCATGTTCTTGATGTTCTTAAGTATGAGGAGGCCGACGTCGAAGAGAAGGGTGGTGATCAGCCTAGATCTGGTATTTATTTTAATTTCATTTTCTAATTTCTTATTAATTAATTTATTTTCATTTAATTGATATTTATTAATTTCATTTCAAATTTAATTGTTATAGTGATACATGAGACGGCGTCTACGAGTACCTCCAATGCAGTATGACTTTGTATTGGACCCACTATTGCCATGGTTTGCACAATAGTTTAAACTTAGTATATAGTTAATACTTCTATCTATATATCTATATATTTATATTTAAATTTTTAAATATATTTATTTTTTTTAGTTAAATTTTGGCCCAAAGTGGCACAAAAATAGATTATGAGTCATTTAGGGTCCAGAAAATTGAGCTGGGCCGAAAGGCCCAGTAGGGGGCGGACGGATGGAGGTCCAACCCCGCCCATGCGGGGGGGAAGGGGTGGCCTCGCCCTATAGGGGGCAGGTACCACCCCTAGATAAATAGCCTATTTGTCACCACAATAGTCAGGTTGGCAACATAATTTGCCATGGAGAAAAACAGGTATTGCCGCAATTTGTTGTCGTAGGAAAAATATAGCTTTTGCCATGAAATGATCTTTTGGTGGGTAATATATTATTCACGGCAAAAACTGCAATTTGTTGTAGTGGATCCTCTTTAGTTCATCTGGCTTTTTAAAATCATTTGATGGGCCAATTCAATGCTTGGCATGCATAATTAAGATGTGTCTTAAATGAAGAACAAGAGCCAAACCTCTCTGTCCTCTAGTAGAGGTTTGTGCTTTTTGTTTTTTTTAGAATCCTTTTAATCGCTATGTTTTCATTATCTATTTGATAGGCATACCAAAAAATCTGACTCTCCTACACTACATTGTTGAAGTCGAAGCTTAGAAAAGAACAATGTTCGAGTCAAATTTTTTATGTGAGATTCGATCGGGGTTGGTGTCAAAGTAAGAATCTTGGATTAATGTGACTCTAACAATGTCGGTGCACACCCCAACTCCTGAAGTGGAATCAAATTATCACAATACTATTACTTTTTAACTCAATCATGACTTTCTCTTTTATACCCACCAATTGAATGATAAATTACAAGCATTAATACTAAACTACACATGATAAAAGTTAAAACAATGAAATTTAATTTTGAAAACAAATAGTGTGGCGGTCGGTGGTGGATTCTCAGCCATCGTCTGTTCAAATTTTGGTTGTTGCCGCCGGTTGTCCGTTGCATTTCCGACCGACATCTCCAAGGCCAAATTGATAGTGATTATTCTAACTATTTATCGAGATGACAGACGTTATTCCAATTAAGTGATGATATCAAATCAAAAGATGATAAAAGGGATGATATTTATAAAGATTATAAGTAATAATATTTTCAGTTTTGTTTCCTTTTATCCATCTCGACATGAATCTGGGCTCATATTTACTTTGTGGGACGGTCACATCATGAACATTTTGGTTTTTGTTTCAGTCTCCAATCTGAATCAACTACAAATCAGACACTGGACACACAATACGTACTTTGAGCCCGATTTATGCCCAACTCTTGCAAAGATTGAAACTATTAAATCTCATGCCTAGCCCATGGTGAGCTGGGCTATCCAAGTACTGCAAACAAGTATAGCCATTTTGGATTTGAACCAACTCTAAATAGACAAGCAAGTCTTTGTAAAAAATAGGCCTTATCTTAAAAAAAAAAAAAAAAAAAAAAAAAAAAAAGAAAACTATTCACTTTTAGTGAGATCCATTTTTTATAAAAGGTAGGACCGGCTCTTCATTAGTCAAGTTAGGCAATTGCCTAAGGCCCCTAATGGAAGAGGGCCCCCAAAAAAATATATATATAAATTAGAATTTTTAAAATATATATATATACCCAATAAAAAACTTTAATTAACTCAATAAGAATGAGAATATAAATAATATCAAATAGATATTATATTATTATTAGTTTTTAAAAGTATCACATATAATAATTATTTTACCTATTTTACTTCTAGGAATACACTTCTCTTTTGTCATTATTAGTTTAATATATAATTAATGTGGAAATTATAAATAGCAAAATTTAATTTTCCAATGTTCGTAAAAGGTTTTTGTATAATCATTTGAAAAGGCAATGACCCATTTTTTTCAAATGTGTAAGTTGCTTATAGAACTTTATTGACAATAATGATTATAATTGTGTCTAAGAGTCTAAAGTTCTCATAAAACTAGACTTGATAAAATTCTCTTTAAATCAAAAATTTCCTATTTAATAAAGATTAAAGTCTGTTATTAATTGAAAATATGGTATAAAATCTTAACCAATAATTTTACTTTACAAAATGATAGGAATTATTTTTAAATAAAAATATAATATAAAAATAAAAATAAATTGATTTAATTTTACTTTAAGAAAAAAAAAAGGCCTCACTCAAAATTTTAGCCTTAAGCCCCGGAACGTATTGAGCCAACCCTAATAAAAGATATGCGTAAAACTTGTCTATTTGATACTTGTACCTAGTATTACTCATATAAAAATTCATTAAAATCCAACTATGATACAAATTATGGGGAGGGAGAGAAACACCCTTAAACAATTTTTATGGCTACAAAGAAAAAGGAAAACTAAATAGGTAGTGATTCCAATAAATTGACCTATGTCCACATTTTCATGGCAAAAAAAGCGTCACCGTAGAAAAAATTATACATCATGTGGTTGTGAGTGTGGGCCACGCGAGAGTCAATAGATTTTGATGCCCAAAATCTTCTCGCAAGGAAAAAACTACTTTACCTCCCAAAGTGTACCGCTCTACTTGACCGCTCAGGAAAAAAATTATTATTTTTTTACTTAATAATTAAGGAAGTGATTTTAAGTGTATTGGTATATTTTTTTATTTTTTAAAAATATTTAAATATATTAAAAAATGTGAATAGAAAAATAAAAATAAAAACTCAAAAGCAATGTGCAGTCAAGTAGAGCGGGCTACTCTGGGTGGCAGAGTAGCCCGCTCCTTCTCACAAAGTGTGTCCTTGGTGGTGATTTTTCATAGCTCTACTCCTCAATCTCCATAGAAAAATAAATCACAAAGATGACGAAGGATCTCCATAACAAAATAAAACTTTGAAAATGAGACTAGCTAGGATGTGGGAGCCAAAGATGTGTAATTAAAAAACTACTAGACACTTGCGAAGTCGGACTACAAGTGTACAAGCGTGACAATAGGTGATTGAATTTATTTATATTCATCTCTAAGTATTAAACATTGTTCTTTTAAATTATACTCTACTCCAAAATATCACTCGCTTTGTTGATATCTCAAAAGCATTTTCTTTTGTAATACAACCTCTAAACTACAAAACTATCACTTAGTCTCAACTTAGAATGACAAAGATTAAAGTAACGTTCCATGTTTTATTGATATCTCAAAAGTTTATGGTGATGACATATATCTACTATTAACGATATGTAAAGAAAATATAGAAACATTTGGAAAATATCCCTCTCCAGATCATTGTCATTCATGTCTCATTGTCATTCATGTCATATGTGTCATTTACATGTTGCCTTCGATGGTTAAGTTTCTTACCTTGTTTTTTAAAAAACTGGGTTTTCTTTTTTCTTTTGACTTTTCTTTTGGCAATATACAAAGTATACTTGTTTTTTATGGCAATGCCTTCCTTTCCTTTTCAGAATGTGTGTTTGGAGATTGATTATTTGATTTTTTTAAAGATTATGACAATCTTTTTTAACATTATAATTATCTGAAAATTGTATATGTAATTTTACTCATTGAGAGTCTTTTTCAAATTAGAGGTACCTTCCACAAGTACGTTTCAATAAAAACATAAATTTTGATGTTTTTCCTCAAACGTAATTTTTAACTTATTTGAAATTAAAAAATACTTTAATATGTAACACTCAAACAACCTAATTTTTCTATTAAAGAGCTTTTAAAGCTATTTAAGACCGTAGCGTGTTCAATTGCTAGTAATTGCAAGTTTTATTTTTTTTCAGCAATACTTCTATATACAACCGCTAGTGCGGAACCGGCGCGCAATCGGCTGACGTGGCTCTACCACGTCAGCTGATTATTTTATTTAAAAAACAAACTCGAGCGATTGAAATCTGCAGTAGAAAAAGGAGGGAAAGCAAAAAACAAAAATAAGAACAAAAATTTTCACTTGGCCTGAACCTCCGACCCTTCTCTGAACCAAGAACCGTCGCTGTGGACCAATTGTTCCGTCGCCGTTCGTCACACATTCCAGATCTGAGCCGCCGTCGACTTGGGTTGGGCTATCCAAATCTGAGTAGCCGCAAACAGTGCAATCGTTCTGCAATTTGACAGTCACATTGTATGAAGGAAATAGAAGGTATGAAATCTATTGTATAGACTAAATGAAGTTTATAAATATTGCACTGTGTTGATCATATTGTACGAAGGAAATACAAGCTATGAAATGAATTCCACTCGGTCCAAATTCTTCAACTCTTCTCTATGGTTTTTTATCAAATAGGTGTAGTGCAACTCTATTTTTATAGCTTGTATTCAGCTCCGATCGACAAGAATATGTTGTCTCTTTTCTTTTCTGCTGTGTTTTCTTGAGTTAAAAACTATGCAGTACTTATTTTCATGAAAGATACAAACTTGGTCCTCCTTTCAAATATATGATTGTTTTCTCCCGTGTTCGTGCTGCTGGAAAATGCGTTTTGCTTGCTTATTTGGTTGTTTCCCACTTCGAATATAGTCGTGCTATATATTTTGAAGTCTTCGTTAGGTATGGATTTTGTGACCTGCACATCATTGAGAAGGCCACTCTTACGGTCTCTTACCAGTCCAAATATCTTTAGTTTGGAACATTTGAAAATCTTCTGAATCACTGTGTTGTTTGTAGGTTACATCTATGAATGTTTTTGGTCGGAAAAGAAGCAGGTGAAGTGCCATGCACTTGTTCTCGGCATAATTTTTGTAGAAACATTATGGAAACAGAAATGATTTGGTCTCTTCTGGATATTATGCAGTACTTATTTTCATGAAAGATACAAACTTGGTCCTCCTTTCAAATATATGTTTATCATGGTCTTCCGTTGCTATAGTATTTCTCCATGCATTAACTTCGTATTTACTTCTAATTTATTAGATATTTATCAAGTAACAAGTTAAGCTTTAGTTTTCAGATTTTACTTTTCAAAGCCTACTTCTCTGTTTCATAAATTAATCATTTAATAAAAGAGGAGTTTAAGCAAGCAAAACCTCTAGAAAATAGAAGAAGCCTCTTTGATTCTAATTGTTGAGCTAAGATGGATCTACATGTGCCCACCCATAGTCTATTGACCAAGCCCATGCTTGTGGATCTTCATGTGCAACTCTGGTGCCTAAGAACCAACTTGTTATGGAGTGGAATTGATATGGGGCAACTATGCTTTTAATAGTATATGTTTAATGGCACAAATACTGAGTCGAATTGATATGGGGCAACTATAATTTAAATAACTTAAAATTAAATGCCACAAATACTTGCTTCACTTTGTATTAGATGCACGCTATCATTGAGTTATATGAAATGGATTTAAGTCCAAGATTCTTTGTTTAGAATATACTCACAGCCACTATACTAAAAGGCAAGAAATTTATATGTGATTATGAAATAAGACATAAGTTTCATTACAATGGACATAAAACAAACACCATAAGTACTCTGCTATCATAATTGTGTGGGCTCTGATTTCATAACTTAATTCCATTTCTACCTAAACCAATAACACTAGAAAAACCAGAAGCATCAAAATTCTTAATTAATTCCTTATGTTCATTAATTTTGAGTGTGATTTGCATGTATAGTCATTCTATTTCTGGTAATAAACATTTAACTCAAAAAACTGCAAGCATGTGCTTCCAATGAACATATAAGCCAGCATAGTTACATTTATTTGAAATATTTAAATTTTTTGAGTGTGATGAACACGTGGGGCAACCATAGTTACATTTATTTGAAATATTTAATTTTTTTTTTTAAATGAGATCTATTGTACGAGTTCATAGATTTTAATGTTGTTGGTGTAATACAATATTGTTATTGAGAACATGCATTTGTCTCTCTCTCAGCATGGAAAAAGGAAAAGAACATCCATCTACTTTAAGACCATCTAACTCAAATCCTACATCTGCGGTATGTTATTTTATTTCCAATATATCAATAACATTAGATTTGAGATAAGTTGATATTTATTTTCTCAACACATCAATAATTTTTCCAAACATATTTTAGGACATAGCAACAACTTCTCCAAACATCCCAATGCACGGTTATTATGGACCCCCATCCGCGGTATGTTATTTTATTTAATATATCAATAACATGTGATTCAAGATAAGTTGATATTTATTTTCTCAACACATCAATAATTTATCCAATAACATTTCAGGACATAGCATCAACTTCTCCAAGCATCCTAATGCACGATTACTATGGACCAGTGCCTGCGTGGTCACCGGGTTTTCTCCCATTTCCCGCTGTCAACCAATATCCAAGCAATGTACAGGTGGTGTCATGTTTTCCGTTTAATTTTAATAAGTTGGTTCTTTTGAAAAGTTGAATTCTTTGTTGGTTTTTTTTAAGAGTTTAATTGTACTTTTTTTTCTTTTTTGTCAAAATGCTAGTTACACGTTTCAACATGGCATGGAAGGCCAGTTGTCTGTCAGCAATACCTCCATTACAAGCAGATTTCTGGGTACCCAGGATAATAGACCCTCAGTTGGGCAAACTGAATTGCAAGCTACATCTTCTGGAGTTGAAGAAATTCATTCTGATAGACCAGATGCAGAAGAAATTGATTCTGGTAGTGCCGAAACATCAGAGAAAGTGCAAATGGATGGTGATGATGAGCTAGTCTCAGGGATGGAGTTTAACTCATTAGAAGATTTAATGAGTTATTATAAGGAATATGGTAAGAAATGTGGGTTTGGGGTGATGACAAAAAGGAGTGAGATGGGAGAGGATCAGACTGTTAGATATGTCACCATTGCCTGTGCCCTTGGAGGGAAGGCCCGGAATAGGACTATAAATGTCGCCAACCCACGACCGACAGGAAAGATGAATGTATGGAAAAAATTAATGTCTTAAAAGTTGCTGATGGAAAGTTTCGGCTGACTACAGTTCACAATATCCACAACCACGGCCTCAGTCCAAAGAAATCTCGTTTCTTTTGATGTAATAGAGAAGTGAGTGAATCTGTTAAAAGGATCCTAGATACTAATGATTTGGCAGGCATCCAGATGAATAAGAGTTTCGGCTCTCTCGTTGTTGGCGCGGGAGGTTTTGAGAACCTTCCGTTTTTGGAAAAGGATTGCCGTAACTACATCGATAAGGCACGAAATCTACGATTGGGCGCAGGTGGTGCTGGAGCACTTTGAGACTACTTTTTACGGATGCAGTTTAAAAATCTGGGGGTCTTTGCACTAATGGACTTGGATGATGAAGGGAGGTTAAAAAATGTGTTCTGGGCAGACCCCCGTAGTAGAGCAGCCTACCAATATTTCGGAGATGTCGTAACTTTCGACACCACATACTTGACCAACCGATATGGGATGCCATTTGCGCCATTTGTTGGTGTAAATCACCATGGGCAATCAATTTTGTTGGGAGCTGGCTTGATTTCCTCTAAGGACGCTGAGACATTCGTTTGGTTATTCCAAACATGGTTGTAGTGTATGGATGGTATAGCACCGAAGGCTATTATCACTGACCAAGACAGAGCCATGAAAAATGCAATTGCAATAGTTTTCCCAGAAAGCCGACATAGATTTTGCCTATGGCATATCTTGAAAAAAGTCCCTGAAAAGCTTGGCTGTTACAGTTCTTACAAAACTGGAATGAAAACTGCATTGATGAAATGTGTATATGATACCCAAACGCCGGATGAGTTTGAGAAATGTTGGGATCAGTTGATTAGCACGTACAGCTTGCATGACAATGTCTGGTTGCAGAGTTTATACACTGAGCGTGAGCATTGGGTACCAGCATTCTTGAAGAATGTTTTTTGGGCTGGCATGAGTACAACGCAGCGTAGCTAGAGCATGAATGCCTTCTTTGATGGTTATGTTCATGCTAAGACAAACTTGAAAGAGTTTGTCGATCAATATGATAATGGCATGAAAAAAAAGATTGAGAACGAAAATGTTGTGGACTTCCAGTCATTTAATGTCACAATTCCCTGCATCTCTAGATCTCGGATTGAAAAGAGATATTAAGATTTGTACACAAATGCTAAATTCAGGGAAGTCCAACAACAACTTACTGGCATTATTGACTTGGACCCAGTTTTACTTAAAGCGGAAGCTACAATGAAGACCTATCGGGTAGAGGATGAAGTTCATGTCGAAGATTTCACTAAGCTAGTTACCCATTCAGTGGATTTTAGTGAGGACGATGCAGTCGCCAAGTGTACTTGTGGTTTATTTGAAATGAGGGGGATAGTATGCCGGCACATCTTTGACGTCTTCAAATGTAACGGGATTAAGACAATACAAGATAGGTACATTTTGGATCGAGGAGGAAGGACATCAAAAGAAGATACACGTTAATCCACAGCAGCTATGATGTAGGGGATCAATGGGAAGATGCTAATAGATATTCAAATCTGTTGAATATCTGTTATAAGATGATTACTTGTGCGGCGAGTTCAAAAAAGCATACTGAGGATGCAACGACTAAGTTAAATGCAATGATTGAGCTGTATGAAGCGAACTAAGGACCTCCATTGATGACTGAGAAGTGTTTAAATGTTGATGGCACAAATGCTAAGGACACAACTACAATAAGTAGTTCAAAAAAAGTACTCATTCCACATGTTGTGCGAGGAAAAGGCAGACCCCCATCTCTAAGGAGAGCATCCAGGATGGAGAGAGAGCTGCGGAAGGTTAAGGAGAAGATGAAGAAACAACAAGGAAAGGGAAAACGCAAAGAGGTAAAAATTTGTAATATTACTTTGTTTATGTACATTGTCATATATATGCTATCTGAAAAATTGGTTACTATTTTATTAGCGAGAAGTGGAAGATACACCAGTCGTTGACACTTGCAGGAGGCTATTTGGCCCTTCTAGTATGGACGTCTCCAATGTTGGCCACGTGCAGGTAATATAATAAGTATAAAATTATATTTGAGTTATGATTTATTGCACCGTATTTTACAAGTATTTATGATCAGGCTATCCCAGAAAGCGCTATGTTTGGCACCATACCAGTTGTTGATGTTAGTGGAACCCAATCCCAAGAATATGTATTTCAAAGTCAAGAAAGCGTAAGTGGATCCAAACTGTAATGGTATTTTAATGACATTAGTCGACGGAATATTAATATGAGTTAATATTTTTTACAGATGCAATTTGGGTTTGATGGATTACAACCACGACAATAATATGATTATCGTGGGTATGTTGTCATAATATTATTCTTCTTATTCTTTTTCCTTTATGTATCCAAGTGTGTATGTTTTCATATAATATTATTCTTCTTATAAAATGTTTTCATTTATGTATCCAAGTTGAGTCCTTGAAAATTCACAGGGTAGAATTCACTTGCTGAAATGTTTGCAACCATCCATGTTTGGCACCATCCAGGTTGAACCTTGATAATTATTGAGAAAATGAGGTATATTGTAATATGATTACTAGTTATATGTGAAATTTGAAAGTTAATGGGTCTATTTCTTCCATTTTGGATATACAACCGGTTGTGTATAGAATAATAGTAGTCTTTATCATCACGTAGAAGGACAGTCTAATTTGGCTTTTGCTTGACAGGAATTATGGAAACTGATGATATCATTCTGGGAGTTAGAAGCAGTTTTGAATACTTGTATTTCCAAAGTCTCATAAAGTTGGGAGGTAGTTTTGAATGCATGTATTCCAAAAGTCTCATAAAGTTGGGAGTTAGAAGAACTTTTGAGGATCAAAATATGTATCAATGTTGAAGAAGTATGGCTATGAATATTTTTAAATATTATGAGTTATATTTCTTCTCTGTTATGTGCTAAAAATGAATATCAGTTGATGAAGAAAATAATAGTACTTTCCATCTGGAATACTGCATTTGCTAACGGGATATGAAGCTTGAATTGAGTTATGCCCAGGAAAATAGTAGTCTGGCAATTGGAGAGGATTATTTGGCAGTTGACGAATTGCAACTTATCTTAAACGATGGTCTCTATCTGTATGTATGGTTTATTTGGAAATAAAGAATTTATCCGGCTGAGAATGCTACGTACGTTATAACATATGAGTTTATCACAATCGGCTTGAAAGAAAAGCAGAAGACATGAAATTGAATTGCCAATCCCTGTGAAAGTAAAGAAAATCAAAAGACATCAAATTGAATTGCCAATCCCTGTGAAAGAAAAGAAATGCAGAAGACATCAATTGTCGTCTATATAGATACCCGGGGAAGGAGGCATCCAGTTCAGAATTATTTGCATTTTAACACAAAAAAAATTAAACCTTAAGGATCTTGTACATAATAACAGCGTCTTTGCTTCTATATTGGACCCACCAAATTGATTCCTACAACTAAAAACTGTATTTGAAGTCCCATTTTTACACAAGTGATTCCAAATAATTTACAATACAAGTTCAAAAGCAAACTGAATTTTTTCAGTTTGCAAAACAGAACCAAAATGCAGCAAATACCATGCTATACAAACCATTCCTAAAATGAACCTTTACAAATAAATGATCGAGCGAAGGTCAAGCGTGAGTCTCTGACTTGGTTTATCTGGTTCAATTCAACTTGACAAGTCCCAGAGACTCACGCTCGACCTTCACTCGATCATAGCTCAAGCTTTATCAAGTTCAAGCTCGAGCTATGATCGAGCGAATATCGAGCGAATATCGAGCGTGAGTCTCTGACTTGGTTTATCTGGTTCAATTCAACTTGAGAAGTCCCAGAGACTCACACTCGACCTTCGCTCGATCATAGCTCGAGCTTTATCAATTTCAAGCTCGAGCTATGATCGAGCAAATATCGAGCGTGAGTCTCTGACTTGGTTTATCCTGGTTCAATTCGACTTGAGAAGTACCAGAGACTCACGCTCGACCTTCGCTCGATCATAGCTCGAGCTTTATCAAGTTCAAGCTCGAGCTATGATCGAGCGAATATCGAGCGTGAGTCTCTAACTTTGTTATATCGAGAGGTTCACTCGAAACTCTCTGATTTTGTGTTGTCCATGTTCATGTGCATAATTATCCTAGTAAGAAAAATGTTTTTTTAATAGTTAAGATAACTATCTCCCTCCCCTCATGTGTTGTTTATTTTCCTTTATATTATGAGTTTTTTCTCGATACTATCATAGTTAACTTGACAATTACCATTATTATTAGATTTTTCAGAAGGGACAAGGGCTTGTGGAGGCTAATTGAAGAAATACAATAATTTGGAGCAAAAGGAGCTCACTCTCATATGATAAAAAAGCTGTTGCAAAATGGACATGAGATATAACTATCAACAGTGATAATGATTTTAACTTTCTGAATAACTTGAAGTTCTTCAAGGGGTACTTACATGGAAGATAGTAAAAAGAAAAATACAATTTTCATGACCTGTACAACATATCCCACCCACCTGTATCCTATGATAGATAAATAAATAAAAATATCAATGATTTGCATCTGGGCGATGTTGCTCAAGACCAGCAACGATGTGATCAAGACGACTATCGATGCGACTATCGATGTGGTCAAGACGAGTCTGGATGCGGCTCAAACAATCAAGCACCATTTGTATTCCCGACTGATTCGGCTCTGGTGCAAGGGTGGATGGTCTTGAGCTAGATGGCTGAGAACCTGATGGCATTGCACGGGATGGGTGTGAACTGGGTGCAGGATCCTCATCATCAAAAGGCCATCGGCGAATGTGTGCACGACTGAGCTGGATGGTCTGACGACCAATTGGAGTCTTCAGAGGGATTCTAAGCTCTGTCTCTGGAATAGGAACAGAGTGAAAAAAAGCAATACGAGTGACAAGACTCACAAAAGGCAATCCCGACCGAGTTTTTTTGGACTGATGAGTCTCTAAAATGACCTTGCAAAGATGACTTCCCAGATCGATGGGAACGTCATTGATCAGTGCATAAAGCAAGGTAGCTCTGTCAAGGTCGACATCACTATGATGGTTGGTTGAGTAAAGGTTAGTAAGGACGACCCTAATAAGAAGGAGATAGTCAGGTGTGAACTTTTTGGTAGGAATGGGTGTCCGACCATCCCAAGCCCATTCATCTCCACACAACTTGGCATAGATAGCAGGGTTGCTAGGACCAGAGGTACTAGCATACGGATATGGGGCCTCGGTAACACGAGGGGCATTAAGCAAATCAGCTAACATGCCCGGACTGACTTGGATTTGGATATTCCTGAAAGTAACGTCAAAGGAACCATCAGGTGCCATGGCATGAATGTTGGAGTAAAACTCCCGGACTAACTCCGCAGACGGAGGGAGGAGATCAGTGGTTAATGATACCCATTGGCAAGACTGAAAGATATGTGGCAGTATTGTCTCTTCAAGCTCACCTAGATTGACTTCACGCTCAATAATGGGATTGCGCTTGGAAAAATTTTCAGTGTATAGTTGTTGAGCCCAAGCATTATGGAACAGTGATTGGTCGGGAGCAGGAGTTGGCCGGCATCATACACGTCGCATGGTGTTTGTCTGTAGGCATAATAAAGCAAATTAGAAATTAATGTCAATTTGTTAGGAAAATAAAAGGTAAGACGTAACCTAAAATGATAAGTAGCAGACTATTAGACAATATGGATCAACTGTAGCAAAAATGCTAAGAGCATTAGTCAAATTTAAGAAAGTAAATATATTGAAAAAGGGGAACTAGTACTAACGACAAAAACGTTCAAAGTCTTTTGTTGAGACAATTCTATAAATGTAAGTGATATTAAGCTTATAAATGCCAGTTAATATACGAAAAAAATTAAAGGTGCTAACTCTTAGTGTCAAAAGAAAAAACAGAGAACCATCTCAAATCACATCAAGATTATATTCAATTTTCACAGAAAATGAAATCGATAATACATGTTTACCATCTATACTAATAGTGGTTCAATGCATCAAGATACTGTTTTAAGCAGGAATATTGGTCTTAACCTTTACCACAAGCACAAGTCCAAATGCCAGAAAAGCAAAGTTTTTCAATGCAAGAGGAGAGATAATTTGGCATCACCAAGCAAATTCTCAATGCCCATTTCCTTTGAAAAAAGTACTTATTTCCGCAGGAATGACAATTATTTTAGTAGGCAACAAACACTCAATGTTCTATTAGTGTCGTATCAGGAAAAGCAGTTAAGGAATTCTCCTTCAAGGTTGAGCCACACCCAAAGGCAAATTATGCGATATGGATCATGAGTTACTAAAGGAAAACTCAGGGAGACTATAAATTAGAACTAGACACCGCTTAAGAATTACAACATACTCAAACGTTGGCATGAATTTTTTAGCACATCCAACTCTCTAAGACAAGCATATGCATAATCTCATGTTATACATATTATGTATTCACACATTATTTTAGGAAAAAATATGATAGCCGTGACCTCAATTTAGTATATAGAGTGTAGACTGCATGCAAAGAAGAGATCCAATATGTAATAGGTTGCCTAAGAGAACTGGAATCGTTGAGCTATGTAATTTTAAGCCACTAATGAATTCATTAGTGGCTTAAAATTACATAGCTCAACGATTCCAGTTCTCTTAGGCAACCTATTACAAAAACTGTCATATCTATACTCGCTTAGAGAGGTAAGGCAAATAATAGGCTCTAGCATATGTAAATTCCAAAGGGGAGATCTCAAACCAAGCATATTTTTTTGAGGATTAGGGTTTCGGTGCTCTGTGGAAAGACGAAAGGGTTCATGGCTCTTGGGAGCGAAATCGAAGACGAAGAGACTCTTTGAAATGGAGAAGACGATGGGAATGGAGAAGACGAAGAGAATGGGGATGAGGGTTTCGACTGAGATAGAGGGGGATTCAAATTCGGGGGATGTTGGAGGAGATTCAACCGTTTTTTAATTAATTTAGAACGACACCGTTTTTGAAACGTGCCAAGTAGGACACGGTGATGCCGAGGTTCCCCAAACCGATTGTAAGTAGAATTTTTGTTTTTTCAGAGCTAGTTTCTTTGCAAATACAAAAGCAGATAAATTATCTTAATTTTGTAAAAAAGACACGAAATAAAATTATACCAAAAGAAAATACTCAAACTCACAACAATAAGATTAATGCAAGTGATGATAATATCTTCCAAATAAAATGAAATGAGAATATATACATATACAAGTTAGCACTTACAAATGTCACAAAATAATCGTGCATTCAAAACATTATTGGACATACAGTTCCATAAATTATGTTCTTTCTATTCTTTAGTAGACTAGAGTTTTGAGCCAACTTACATGCCCACAAATTTGTCAATCCATTCTCCATTAGTTTTTTTATCAACAAATAATTTTTTCATTGTTCTCGATCAAATCTTATAATTAAAACAACATGTTTAGCTATTTGTTCACTATTAGGATTAGTAGCCCTTCATAAATACTCTATCATATAATGGGAAGAAAAAAAAATTTCAAATTGTTAAAATATCAATGAAGTTTTCTATAAAAAATTTGACTATAGCACATGACATAAGATAAAAGCTAGGAAATACTTTGACCAACAAACAAAGAATATATTCCAAATACATTTATATCTCTAAAGGTCAAACCAAATCTATAAAATACTTCCTAGACTCTATAGGCAAGCTTGGATTTGTTTTGTTTGAAGAAAAACTTCTATTATTAAATATAACTAATCATGACAAATAATATTTGTTATGTAAAAATCATTCTACTTTCATATAAATAATCAATCTAATCATGACAAAAACTTCTATTAATATTTGTTTGGATTCATTTTGAAATTTTATTCTTATTATATCAGCAATATACACCACACTTTTCTAGAAGAGAAAATATTAAAATTAATTTTCTGTTGCATATATGCTCGAAAAATATTATAGAGGAATATATATATTTCGAATATATAATCTCTTTTTCAATTTTGAATTGCATGAAAATTTTGTCTTTGAAAAAATAATACTTCTCCTTTCTAATTTCATTGCATTGGATCCACTCAAATACTCTCTTAATATTATAGTAGTAAGGTAGCATTTGATCTGCTTTAAAGTAATCAATGAACTATCGGACAGAAAGTTCTAATAAATATTTTTCCGGATAATTAATTTTCATTCCAGCAGTAATAACATTGACAACTACAATTGCCAACAACAATCTGAAAAAAAAAAAAGGTAATAATAAAATAGTTAAGACTTTAAGTTTATTGTTTGACAAAACATGCAATAACTTCAAACAAAAAGAATATTATATGATCGACCAACTCGTGAGCCTGCTTGTAAAAAATACTACTACATCATATCAGTACTACTATTTTAAACATCACCGTGTAATTTTGAAAAAATGTCTTATTTTAAACATCATATAATATTACATTTGATATGATATTTAAAAAATAATACATATTTTCTAAATTACACATGGCATTGTGCTTTTGAAAATTTAATTCATTAGTATATATATATATATATATATATATATATATATATGTAATATATATGCATCCAAGCGGGATCACAAGTTGGTCGTTTGTTCACTTCATCTTAACTATTCATTCATTTTGTTTGAAATTATTAATGTATGTTTTGACAAATAGTAAACATATTATCTTAATTATTTTATTATTTTTATTTTATTATTAATTTCTTCCTTTTTCAGATTGTTGTTGGGCAATTAGAATTGTCAATATTATTTCTACTGTAATGAAAATCAATCACCTGGAAGAAGATCTATCAGAACTTTCTCTCCAGGAACTTATTGATTGCTGCAATACAAATATGACATTACCAATGGAATGGAATTAAAAAGAAGAAGGATCATCATTTCAAAAAAAGTTTCCTTGCAATCCAAAACTAAAGAAGAGATTATATATTTGAAATATATATTTTTTCCTCTATAATATTTTCAAGCATACATGCAACAAGAAATTAATTTCAATATTTTCTCTTCTTCTAAAAAAAGAGTATTGTGTATATTGCTACTATAATAAGGATAAATCATCAAAACGAATCTGAACTTCTTGAGATGGTTAACAAGCAGCCTGTAGTTAGTTCGATTAACGTGCATAGAAAATTTATGAAATACAAAAGAGTAAATATAACTAACTTCTAACTTTCATAATAATACTGATGTAGAAGCTATGTTTGTCCATTTGGGACGAGTATCATATAAATGTAGATTGACATTTACATAACAAATATTAACATAACAAATATTACTTGCATTGATTAGTTATATATAATAATAGAAGTTTTTCTTTTAACAAAACAAATCCAAGCTCGTCTAAAGATTCTAGGAAGAATTATTGATTTGGTTTGACCATTAATGATATTAATGTATGTAAAATTAATAGAATGTAGTCCTTGTTTGTTAATCAAAATACTATCTTAACTTTTATGTGTTATGTGCGATAGTCAATTTTTTTTCTTCCCATTATATGATAAAGTATTTATGAAAGATCACAAAATCAAAATAATGAACGAATAGCTAAACATGTTATTTTAATTATAGGATTTGGCCAAAAACAAGGAAAAAATTATTGGTTGATAAAAAAAACTCAGAGAACGGGATGGAGAATTGACGAGTATGGAAAGGTGACTCAAACCTCTAGTCTACTAAAGAATATAAAAAAACATAATTTATAGAACTGCATGTCCATTAGTGTTTTGAATGCACGACAATTTCCTAACATCTATAGTTAATACCTTGTATGTGTATATATTCTCACTTCATTTTATTTAGAAAAGATTATTGTCAAACTTGCATTTATCTTATTGGTGTGAGTTTGTTCTTTTGTTATAATTATTTTTTGTGTATTCTTCACAAAATTAAGATATTATATCTAACTTTTGATTTGCAAATAAACTAGCCCTGAAAAGTAACCAAACTTGCACTTACTCTCACATCTGATATGTGGAAGTTAAAGAAAATCATCTCCAAAATACTAGCAATCGAACGGAGCTTGTTTGGAGTTGCATTAGAAGTCTTAAAAAACACTTAAATTGCCTTAAAAGCTCTATTAATGGAAAGATTAGGTCATTTGAATGTTACATATTAAAGTATTTTTTATTTCAAATAAGCAAAAAATTACGTTTGAGGTCATTTTGATGCTTTTACTTAAATGTGCTTTTTCGGGTAATGCGGAAGGTAATTCTAATTTTAAAAAAACTGTCAATGAGTAAAAATAGTTAACAAATCAAATAATCATCATTTCTACCTTATAGAGTACTTTTTAAATTTGTTGTCAAACAAATGTAACATATTTGAGAGTACTTTAAATGTTTGGATAGTGAATTGAGATAAGATGAGTTGAAATGAAAGTTAAATAAAATATTGTTAGAATATTATTATTGTTTTGGAATTTGAAAAAGTTTAACTGTTTATTATATTTTTATAAAAATTTGATAAAATTGTAATGATGAGATGAAACACTTTTTGTATCCAAACATGACCTTAAACAAATAGTTACCAAATCCATGCCGAGACATCAATCTTCATTATCATTATATATATGTAGTACATGTTTGTGATTGCGGTGGTAAATATAGTTTATAACTTTAAGGTTTATAGCTTATAGTTGAAGTTATAAGTAGTAATGAGTTCTACTCCCAAAAAGTTATTTGCTATTTGGTAACTATTTGTTATATATAACTAATCAATGCAAGTAACAAATATTACTTGCATTGATTAGTTATATATAACAATATTAAGACTCTATGCTATAAATATAAGAGGCATACTACACACCACACCATCATCATACTTTTATCTCACTAAGTAAGATATGACATATTTATCACCATTAGATGATTCTTTATTAGATGATAATTTGTAATATGTGACATATTTATTACTATAAGATGATTCTTTATTGAATGATCATTTATTTTTCTAAATATAATAATATATGAAATTATGTAAATATGTAGCTTAAGCACACATGAGATAGTTCCAGTGGGTTTTGTATTGAATATTTTGGATTTGACTAATCTCTTGGGTTGTAAGAGCATTCACAATGGCTTATGTAAAATACATTTTTCTATAAAATATAAAGAAGGTTGATCAAAAGACCCTTCCAAAAGATTTTGTATTTAGATCTTTATTTTACATTTTGCTACAGTAATCCTCTAGATGTAGAGAATATTGTTCACAACTCTAAAATATTTTTAATTATTTTCTTTCTCCTTTGCAAATTCATTGGTTGTTAGAAGAAATATTTGAAATAAATAAAAAATAGTAAAAAAAGAATATTTAAATGATATAAAGAAAAAATATATAAGTTAATGCATGACTTATTGGAAGTATGTAAAATAAAAAAAGTGAATTTTGGTGATGTATTTTGAAAGATAGGATAAAGAAACCATTGTGAATGCTCTGGTCTCATCAATTACCTATGAGATATCTTGGTCTTCCTTTAGACATTCCTCACAAATCTTTGATGATTTGAAATAGTGTGATTGAGAAAATTGAGAGAAGGTTGACTAGTTGGAAAATGATATATTTACCTAAAGGGGGAAGAATTACATTGATTAGAAGTGCGTTATCTAATCTTCCAACATATTTCCTTTCTATTCTTCCTTGGTCTGTATGGGTGGCCAATAAAATTGAGAGGATTTTTTGGAATCATGGGGTAGTATTGGGGAGGAAAGAGTTTCTCTTGATAAGTTGGAACAAGCTTTGCTCACCAGTTTCTTATGGATGATTGAGGGTTCGAAATTTGAAGTTTTTCAACAAAGCTCTACTTGAGAAATAACTATGGCAGTATCATATTGACAGAGATGCGTTACGGAGAAATATTATTGATGTTAAATATGGGAGAATGTGGGGGAGTTGGTATTCTAATGAAGTTAGAAGTGTGTATGAGGTGGGTTTGTGGAAGTCTATTCGGGTGAATTGGAGCCAATTTGTCAATCATTTTAAATACAAGGTGGGTGATGGGACAATGATTAATTTTTGGCATGATATTTACTATGGGGATACGACTCTTAAGAATGTTTATCCTTCCCTCCCTCCTTGGGATTGTAAGAGATCAAGAAGTTGACTCCTTCACTTTTTTTATCGGTCCGACTCCTTTACATTTTTAAACAACAATTTCCAAAAGAATGTAAATTTTATTGGAGATGTACATGATTAGGAAGTGAATGTCATTTTTTTTTTTTTTTGAAGTTTAAATAATATGAAGATTGTTTAGGGAAGGGATGATAGTTTGCTGTGTATTCACATTGGAAATTCCAGATTTTCGGTTAGCTCCTTTTATAAGGCATTAACTTATAAGGTAGCATTATTCTTCTTGTTGGCATTCCTTAAAATTTTGACTACAAAAATATTTTTACCATGAATACTTTGAGAGCGTGGATTATTTGTTGTGGATTGGTGCTTCATATGTAAGAAAGATAGTGAAAATGTTGACCATCTATTTCATCATTGTGAGGTGATTATGGTACGTTTGGGTAGTGAGAAATGTTGTGAGTAGAGATTGGAGTGGATTTGTGGTTCCCATTGAGAATATTTTGAGTTGTTTAGATGTATGAAGTATGTTGACATTTGAATAGGTAATTGAAAAATGTGTGGATCCCATCAATGATTGATTTTATTAGTAATGATGATTTTATTTATATATTATAGTGATAAATATAATGTAATAATAAATAATCCCCAAGACCTTTAAAAATACTATTTGATTTAAAAAATGCAAACATTTCCGGTAATGAAATAAAAAGTTTGTATCTTATTACAAATTATAAATTCATGATTTTCGATAATGTGTTATTACAAATTAAAAATTCATAACGCATTAAAATACAAATTTTATATATAATGTATTAATTCAAAGAAATATTCTATCAAACCCCCGGTTCCCTGACCGCACGCCGCACTCCTGACGTGCCCGAACCCGGTTCTATCCCACGAGTACTCCACGTCACG
Organism: Juglans regia; assembly: GCF_001411555.2. NCBI lineage: Eukaryota > Viridiplantae > Streptophyta > Magnoliopsida > Fagales > Juglandaceae > Juglans > Juglans regia. The sequence continues at coordinate 22,729,532 of NC_049901.1, read as the reverse complement.
GTTTATCAAATAAAAACTCATTCTTTTTTATTTCTTACCCTTACAGTGGCTCTCGGCAGCAGCAACCCAGTGGAGGAGCCACGCACTCGGTGGATTTAACGTCACTCGGTGCTATACGCCGTGATGGAGCCACCCACGCACTTCCGGAGTGATGGAGACGCACGGGGCTGGCAGATGGTGAGGCCGGCGGCGAAAGGACACCAGCTGGGGGAGTGGAGGAGAGAACGCGGGGGAAGGCGACGACGCAGAACGCGGGGGAAGGGAGACGGTAGCGGGACGAGAGACGGTTACCTAAGCATTGGCAACGGCGACGGCGTGCTCCTGGGAGGAATTGAAATCAAACTAAAAAGATAAACGCACGTTTTCATTAAAAAAAAAAAAATACACGTCGAATGGAGTGCGATAGATGGGTGAACAGTAGGCACCTATATAGTAGAACTCTAATTCAAAATTATTTGAATGGACGACGGTGCCAATAACGTATTAAAAATTATTATGCATTTCATATATTGTTTTGTATTAGAGAAAATTATTTAAATAAAAATTTATAAAAATCAATCTTTAGCTATATATTATGATCTGTTTCCAATATGCCATTTCGAAATTTTTTTTCACTCTAAAATTTTTTTAATTAAACCCATTTGAATTGTAGGGACATCCTCATCCTCCCCCCATTATAAATGTTTTCTTGTATATATGCTCATAAAAACGATAAAAGCCAATATAAAATCTTCTACATCTATTCCTACCCAACTTCAATATCAGTTGCATTTCTTATTTAACAAATATAATAATGATGAATTTTAATTTAAAAAATTAACATTTTTGTAATCATATATTGTAAAATTGTGAGTTTTCCCATTTTTAATAAAATGGGACCGACCACACCCTTATTTTCAACCACATTTCATTTTCTTTAAACCAGAGTAAGAAATTGTTACATCGAACCATGGATAATATCTTGGATTGCCTTGAATATAAAGCACCACCCCAGCAGTATTTGTAGGTGCAATCACATCACGAGCAAGATTACATAGGGCACACATCACTGCGTAGACATGCCGATTAACGGTTTTACTAGTGTTGAAACCGGCCTCCTGTGATTCGTTGAACTTGGGCATGTCCGACTGTGTATGCATACATTGCCAAAGCTTCCTCCACATAAACCTCTCTTGTCGATTCGAGATATTCATTCACCCACAATGTATTACATAACGTTTCAAATGCATATATTTCCATCCGAAACAAGTTCCAATAGTTATTCGGATGTCTATTGAGAATTGCAACTATATAGTCTCGTCCGTGTAAGCTGATATTATGTTCCGGCATTCGCTCAAACACTAGCAGTGCGCTTTCCTCTACTGCTGCTATTGTAAGCATGGTCATGTTATCCCACATCGATACATCATGCATCCTCCAAAGTATGTATTCGTCCCATGTTGGAGGCTGGTTATTACTAGATATATCACGCTTCCTCCAAACTTCGTGATCGTCTCACCTTGGAGGTTGGTTACCACTTGATCCAACTTCGGTGGCGTTGTTTGCCTCCACCTGCGGCTCATCATTTGACCCACTTCCAAAATCTATTATGCGGTGTGAAAAATAATTGTAGCCAATAACACTTTGAGAAATAACAGTTTGCACATAATAACCTTGTCTATGAATTTTCCCGCATCATGTCAAAAAGTATAGAAAACATTTCGTATAAGACATATCTCCAATATGCCACTAAATAATCGTCTCATTTATCAATTCAAATAACTAATAATTTTTTAGTAGAATAACAATAAAACACTTGCCAAATAATGAAAATTAATAAAAATCACAGCATTCATAAACTTTAAATAATATGTTCATCTTATAGATACTCATAAAATAAAACACACAACAACCGCAATAAATATTATCATCCTAAACAACTCATAAACAACAGTGTCAATGAAAACAACATCCACAATAATGAACGTAAGATCAGTTAGGTAACAGACATATGCTACGTCACTCCAACCCCCAGATCCAATCAATTTTGCGGTCCGGGAGATATTGATCATGCATAACAAAGCAATAGCTCAGTTTATGCATGATAAGGCAGTTGATATGTTCGTAATGATGCCCCCGGACCGCAAAATTGATTGGATCTGGGGGTTGGAGTGACGTAGCATATGTATGTTACCTAATTGATCTTACGTTCATTATTGCAGATGTTATTTTCATTGACACTGTTGTTTATGAGTTGTTTAGGATATTAGTATTTATTGCGGTTGTTAGGGCTGCAAATGGTCCGGACCAAACCGGTCTGGTCCGGACCAAACCGGTCTGGTCCGGACCGGCGATGGACGGAATATTTTCGATCCATCATTTTTCCGAACCGGATCGATAGCTATCGGTCTGGTCCGATCCAGTCTAGTCGATCCGACCTATTTTTTTTAAATAATTAATAAAAAAAATTTATTTAAAATACTAAATTAAATTAAGTGACTTATTAATGTGAATTATGTAACAAACTCAATAAAAAAATATTTTATATGGTCAATGATAATAAATTAGATGAAAATTATATTATTAATTTATATAATTATTATATAATTAACTAATTGATATTATATATTAGTTAATTCATAGAATATTAACAAGTGTTAATAACATATTTAAAATTTTATATTGTTAATAGTGATAGGTTAGATGAAGATATATATAAAATATTGTTAATTTATAGAATATTAACATGTATTAATAATATATTTAAAAATTTATATTGTTAATTGTACAATTATTATATATAAAAAAAAAAAAAATTTAATTTTTCATTCGATCCAGTCCAGTCCGGAAAAACCCTGGACCGTGGACCGAACCGAAAAGTTTATGTCCTCTAAAATGTGGACCAGACTGGACCAATATAAGTCTCGGTCCGGACCGAAACGGTCGGTCCGACCGGACCGTTTATCACCCCTAACGATTGTTGTGTGTTTAATTTTATGAGTATCTATCAAATAAACACGTTATTACAGTTTATGAATGCTGAAACTTTTATTAATTTGCATTATTTGGCGAGTGTTTTACTGTTATTCTATTAAAAAATTACTAGTTATTAGAATTGATAAATAAGAAGATTATTTAGTAACATATTGGAGACATGTCTTATACGAAATGTTTTCTATACTTTTTGACATGTTCCGGGGAAATTCATAGACAATGTTATTATGTGCAAATTATTATTACTCAAAGTGTTATTGGCCATAATTATTTTTCACACCGCAAAATGGATTTTGGAAGTGGGTCAGATGACGAGTCGCAAGTGGAGGCAAACAACACCACCGAAGTTGGATCGAGTGTAACTAGCCTCCAAGGTGGGACGATTACGAAGCTTGGAGAATGCATGATATATCTAGTAGTAACCAATCTCCAACGTGGGATGAATACCTACTTTGGAGGATGTGTAATATATCGATGTGAGATAACATGACCATACTTACAATAGTAATAGTAGAGGAAAGCGCACTGCTAGTATTTGAGCGAATGCCAGAACATAATATCGGCTTACATAGACAAGACTATATAGTTGAAATTCTCAACGGACATCCGAATAATTGTTGAAACTTGTTTCAGATGGAAATATATGCATTTGAAGCGTTATGCAATACATTGCGGATGAATGAATATCTCGAATCGACAAGAGAATATTCTGTGGAGGAAGCTTTGGCAATGTTTGCATACACAGTCAGACATGCCAAAGTTCAACAAATCACAGGCGACCGGTTTCAACACTTTAGTAAAACTGTTAATCGACATGTTTATGCAGTGATGCGTGCCCTATGTAACCTTGCTCATGATGTGATTGCACCTACACATACTTCTGGGGTGGCGCCTTATATTTAAAGCAATCTAAGACACATGGTTCAAGGTAACAATTTCTTACTCTGGTTTAAAAAAAATGAACTATGGTTGAAATTAAGGGTGTGTAGTCAGTCCCATTTTATTAAAAATGGGAGAACTCACAATTTTATAATATATGATTATATAAATGTTAATTTTTTAAATCAAAATTCATCATTATCATACTTGTTAAATGAAAAATGCAACTGATGTTGAAGTTGTATAAGAATAGAATAGATGTAGAAGATCGTATATTGGCTTTTATCGTTTTTATGAGCATATATACAAGAAAAAATTTATAATGGGGGCGCATGAGAACGTCCCTGCAATTTAAAATGGGTTTAATTAAAAAAGTTTCGGAGTGAAAAAAAAAAAAACTCTAAAATAGCACACTGAAAACAGATCATAATATATAGCCAAAAATTGATTTTTACAAATTTTTATTTAAATAATTTTCTCTAACGTTATATATAAAATTTGTATTTCATTGCGTTATGAATTTTTAATTTGTAATAAAATTCAAAATTTGTATTTCAATACGTTACCGAAAAGCATGCATTTCTAATTTGTAATAACACGTTACCGAAAATCATGAATTTATAAGTTGTAATTATATACAAATTTGTTATTTCAATATATTACCGAAAATGTTTGCATTTTTTAAATCAAATGATATTTTTAAAGGTCTTGGGGATTATTTATTATGCCATTATATTTATCACTATAATATATAAATAAAATCATTACTAATAAAATCAATCATTGATATGACCCACACCTTTTTTAACTGCATATTCAAAGTCAATAACTCAACATACTTCATATATCCAAATAACTCAAAATACTCTCAATGGAGACCTACAAACCCACTCGAATCTCTACTCATAACTATTCACAACATATCTCAAAACTTCTCGCTATCCAAACGTACCATTGACTTCGTGGGATGAAATTTTTGGTAAGATAGGTATTACTTGAGTGTTGCCTAAGCAAGTAGTGAATTTTTTAGCATTTTGGCAAGGATTTAAGGGGAGTCATTAAATTGGTTCTATATGGACGATGATCCCTTCATGTTTGATCTTATGCTTATGGTTGGAAAGAAATGAACGATACTTTGAAGATAGAGAGATGGGATATAGAGTTTTTTATGGTACTTAGTGTATTTGGGATAAGGCTCTAGTATTGGTTGAATGAAGATAATCTTCATGATTTACTTTTAGCCTATTCTAGTTCCTAGTTTGTATTTAGGTATTTTTTTCTTGTATACATCTTGTATACTTGGCTATTTACTTGTCAATAAAATTCTCTTATTACTTATCAAAAGAAGTATGGCTATACCTTTACCTTCTCCTTTCTCTCCTTATAATCATAAGGGTGCATGCATTACTCTACTTGTATAATTGAAAATAATAATAATAATAAAAATAAAAAAATTCATGCATCATCATCATTATCGCTATTGAAAGCGTCCCACATGTGATATCACATAAGAGCATTGACATTGGACTAACCAAATGTCAATGCAAGTCTATAATTTGACTATATATGAAAAAAAAAATCTACATTGGACTAGCCAATACTCCAAAGCTTAACATGTGAGCTACAGTAAATTAATGGGCTCTCCATTATTGGTGAGTTACTATTCATCATCCATCCTATTATTTTATTATTTTCATCAACGTCCCCTTCTCTCTTTCCCTTGTTCTTTTTTCTCTATTTAGACCTGCAACCTTCTCTCCCTCGTTCGTCCCTCTTCTCTCTCTCTGTAACTATAGGGCTAGTAGCTAGTCTGTCCCACAAGAACGGCGTCCGGAATCACCCCCCTCTCATTAGGATCACTGCGAAGGTACGGTCTCGAACACTACTTGAGTAATAACATCGGATTTAAATTTTGATTTCTCCGTCTCTCTTTTTCTACGAAGGAAAAGCTTTAAATCTGTGAATTTCTCTTTTAGATTCGGACCTTTTTCAAAGAGAAATTGTTGCATGTTTGTTGACTCAAAGAATCCCCTTCACTACATTTTCCTTTTATGTAGGGTTGATTGGTGTTTTCCTTTTAGTTGGTTGGATGACTGTATTATTTTATGTCGGTGTTTGGGAGTCTTGGTGATTTATGGTTTATTTTGTTGGGTGATGTAATTTTTATTTTATTTAATTTATGGTATTGTAGCATTTCAGGCTGCACTTTTTATTTTTTCCGTTGCTTTTATAATAGCACACTTATACATTGCTTGCTTACACACGTTTGTTTTCACAATGCGCTTGGGGTGTGTGACCCGAGCAGCCAACACTCCGACGTTGCAACTCCTACCCATTTGTTCGTGGGGTCAAGGGCGCCACAAATTTAGATATATTACCTAGGTCTCTGTCGAGCCTATTGTCACCTGACAACAGTCCAAGGCACGTCACTCAGTTTTACATGCTCCCAAGTGACTAAAAGAGCTCAACTAAGATAATGTTTTATCTCGACTTTGGATCGTGATACGCACGTCCCCAAAAAAATCCTCATTTTTGTTATAACACCAAAATCACAATTTTTCCAATATCACAGCACAATTGAGAAACATAGCACATTTAATAAAATAATAACAAATAAATGACATTAAGAATGCATATGTATGACAGATAATTATTGGATGGCATGGCATATTACAGTAAAATAACACAGAACAATACACATTCATCACATTTCATGCGATTTCCAACACTCCACCCAGCCCAAGGCCAACATTCATCATCAACTACAACATTATTATAGCCCAACGATCAACAGGCGTCCGGCCACTTTCATTCACAACCATACTGCATGCATAATTTAGTGACAGTTTTCCACGTTAGTAATTCAAGAGTCGGGAATTTACTTACAACGCGAAAGGGCAAAATTCTGGAGGATCGAGCGCGCTGACTAAAGCATCCCGCGGGTCAGTGGGTGCGTCTGTCGTGTTGTGGCGGCTGCTGGGCGGAGCACGGCGGCAGCAGTGGCGGCGCACAGTGGGAAGGTCAGATCTGGGTGAAATAAAGGGCCTACGACTGGGAAAATTCTAATGGGTGACAGATCCGTCGGGATAAAGGATGGAGGTGGGAGGTTTCGCGGCGAAGGGTGGCGGTTGGCGGCGGAGCAGAACCCCCAAAAGGGGATCTATACTCGGGTTGTATGAATCTGGGAGGAGAAGGGGCCAATGTGGGGGGGCGTTCGGATGACCACGAGGCAGCTGCCAACTGCGGCGGTCCTCGGCGTCGCACGGCGGAGACCAAGGTAGAATTTCTAAACCCACGGGCAGAAGCAACAGAGAGAGAGATTGAGAGATTTTACGGAAGGGAGAGGGTACGACTGAAAGAGAGGAACACAGAAAGATGAAAGACTGAGGCGTCAGTGCACGGCGATGCAGCTGAGTTTCATGGCAACTACAGTCAGAATTGTGGAGAATGGCGCAGTAAGAACCATGAAGAATGACGTGTAGCCAGGCACGGCTGCTAGCGGCAAAACACAAAGAAGAGAGAGAAACGGGCAAGAAGAAGAGGAGGCGTCGTTTAGGGCTCCACGTGGTCACTGTGCAAAACAGGGGAGGAAAGTGGTGTACCGTGAGATAGAAAGGGAGTTGGGGTGCGACTTGGTGGTTGTTGGTCACGATGCGGTGGTTGATGGCGGCGACATCTAGACTGAGGGAAGAGAGGATGCGAGACAGAGGGAGAGTGAGAGTGAGGGAGACAGCCCTACGGTAAGAAGGGCATGACAGAGAGAGCGGCATCTGCTGGGGGTTGAGGTTGTTCGGTGATAAGCAGCGACGGCGCATCACAGCGACGAAGGTGGCAGCGGAGCGGTAGCTGGAACAACATCGCAACAGGGAACCCCGCAAGAGTTAGAAGGTGACAGAGAGAGAGAGGGAGGAAGCCTTACGGATGGCTGCCTGAGACATTGCCGATGACAGTGGTGTGGGGTGCGGCTACGGCGGAGAGGGAAGATGGCTGAAAGATAGAGAGGTGAGGGGGAGTGGGCTGTGCGGCGCAGAAGGGGTGAGCGAGGAAGAGAGAAAGAATTTAGGTTCCCCACCACACCGCACAAACGGCACCGTTTAGTTGGAAGTCCTGGGCCTTGTTTTTCCTTCTTCAATTGAGCTTCCACACGGGCCCAGCCCTCAGACTACATCCCACTCAAAAACACTTGAATGAGAAAAGGAAATTATTTTTGCAAGCGAGTTTGCGCACCAGATCGCATATCGATGCTATATGTTTAATAAAATGATATGAATTGAGGATGAAAATAATTTTTATGAGACAGAGGATCTTCTCTTATCTAAAAATTTTTCTTCTTTTATTTTTCTTTTCAATAAAAAAATATATGTCAGCGTCGGTACACAATTTGGTGCTCCAAACCGCTTGTACCTAGCAAGATTCAATGAAAGATCTGGTCATGGCTTCACATGGGTTGGGTTTCACAAAATCCGGGCCTACCCGGTCCTAGCCAGGTATGAAATTCGGATTTCGAGCTTTGAACTTGAAAAAATCTTCAGCCTAAAGTGAAAACAAAATATTAGATTTCTTTTCTTTTGTTTTACACGGATTTAGTTAAAAAGATAATTAGTCGTTTCTAGTTTTATTTATTTTTTTATATAAAATTTAATTTTTCATTTTAATATGATTGTATTATTATAGACAATGTTCAATGCATTAGTATTATGATATTCAACATGATCTCATGAAAAAACTTTAATAAATTATAAGCTTTTACATATAAAAAAAAAAAAACTATATTTTTCAACAATATTTTTCTTGAGAAAATTGTAATAAAATATAAGCTTTAAAAAAATATAATTTTCAATATTAATTTTTTCTTGAAAAAAATCTAATAACATATAAGCTTTTCTAAAAGAAAAAAAAAAAAAAAAGCCGGATACATATCGGAACCTTGATTTTCGGATTTCAAAAATTTGATTTCATCCGAATTTCAGCCTAGGTTATAACTAGGGCAAACTCGGGCCAAGTTACTTTATGAAATTTTTATTGCTAATCAAACAAAGTTATACATCATAATCAAGATTACATAGCTTATCAACCAAAATCAAATTGGAAATAGAATCAGGTCCATCTTCAATCCAACAAGTTGAGCCCTTTGATCTTAGTGCCATCTTTGCTAAGGTTTGTGTTACCCGATTCCCTTATCTATATGTAAATGCAATGTCCTAGTCCTTTGCTTGCTTCAAAACTTGCTTGATGTAACTCTTTGAAAGCCTAACTCTTGACTCAGCTCCACTGCCCTTCTCATTGCTAAATTCTCTGCCAAATTAGGACATAGTTTCATTTCCTCTGTTCATGTAAAGTAGCTAAAATTTCTCCCTGCCCATCTCAAACTATTATTCAAATTCTCATTATTTTGTTATCTGATTCTATAGCAACATCAAAACTTGCCTTGATACAGTTTACATTGAGGCTCCTCCACTTTTGTAGAGCTCTTGTTGTCACGTTGTTATTGGAGCTTTCATATGATACTTGTTGAGCTTGTTTAAAATCACCCAGGTTTGCAACAGCTGTGTTCATAACCATTTTAGGCCACTATAAACATGTACTAAAAAATAAACATATTCCTTCTTTTCCATATGCTATACATGATTGATGTTATTTTTTCCAATTAATCATTCTTGAACACCTGAGTCATCTTTTTCCACATTCTTATAAAATCACCTTCATTAGTCAACCACTTATGCACTGGACTTTCTTCTTCTGCCCACACATCAGAGGCTGCAAGACAACACTGCTAAATATTAGTAATAGGTTCTTTTTCTTGCAAGCATATCTGACAGTTGCGAGAATCTATTACCTTCCTCCTATAAAGATTAACTATGGTTGGAAGTAAATTATTCTCAGCCCTCCAGATAAAATGTTTAACTATCCCAGAAATACAAAGTTTCCACTACTTGCCCCACGCACCTTTATCCCTTTTACTAGAATACTCATCTTCCTTTTGTCTTTTCATACTTTGTGTTACATGATAAGCACTATTTACAAAAAATTTACCATCCTTGCTGAAGTTCCATATAAGTCTGTCTTTCATTCCCATCTTGCTTATTGGCATGCTACATCCTTATCCTTGTTAAAAACTTGCTTCACCAATGCTTCCTTCCATTCTTTAGCTTCTTCATCTATTAATTCATTGACAGTGGCATCAGCACTTAGTATATATGTTGTTGGAATAGACAACCATTTATTGCCCCAAATATTTATCTCCTTCCATGTCCCAACTCTCTAGATAAGTCCCTCACTCAACACATCTAATGCTAACCAGATGCTCTTCCATATTGCTAAAGGTGAAGAGCCTAATCTAGCCTGCAAAATTTGAGAGTTATTGAAGTACTTCTTTTTGAATTCTCTAACAACTAGTGAATTAGACTCTTATAAAAGCCTCCAACTTTGTTTGACCAATAAAGAAGTTAAACTTTTCAATATCTCCAAATCCCAACCCTCCCTAAAATGGGGGAGGGGGGGCAGACAGATAGGGTATCCGCCCTCGCACCCCGGTACCCGGATGGGGTACCCTGCCCACCACAACGGGAGCAGGTGTCGGGGGCAAAAACCCCACCCCCATCCCAAACCTTTGTCCTACCAAAACCTGGCTAACATGTTTGAAATTTTATTACACAACTTTCTAAGCATCTTGAATACACCCATTGTACAAGTGGGAATAGCTTTCAACGCTCCTTTCTTAATACTTATTTCCCAACCTCACAAAAAGTTGTTTTTCTAATCGTGAATTTTCTGTCAAATTCTCTCATTTATATACATGAATGTGTTATAATTAGATCTCTCAATCAGTGCTGTTAAACCTAAGTATTTTTTATATCTCCAACTAGCAACCACTCCTACCTCCATACTGATTGAATCTCTAATACTGATTGAATCCCTAATGGGTGGGGGCAGACAGATAGGGTATCCGCCCTCGCACCTCGGTACCCGGATGGGGTACCCTGCCCAGCACCACGGGAGCGGGTGCCGAGGGCAAAAACCCCACCCCCATCCCAAACCTTTGTCCCACCTAAACCGGGCTAACATGTTTGAAATTTTATTACACAACTTTCTAGGCATCTTGAATACACTCATTGTATAAGTGGGAATAACTTTCAACGCTCCTTTCTTAATACTTATTTCCCAACCTCACAAAAAGTTGTTTTTCTAATTGTGAATTTTCTGTCAAATTCTCTCATTTATATACATGAATGTGTTATAATTAGATCTCTCAATCAGTGCTGTTAAACCTAAGTATTTTTCATATCTGCCACCGGCAACCACTCCTACCTCCATACTGATTGAATCCCTAATACTAGAACTTCTATTTGTGTTGAAAAAAGAAAAAACTGATGTTTTTTGTTTGTTTAGTACTTGACTAAAAGCCTACCCATAAATCCTTAATAATTCCAACATTTTCTCCTATTCACCCAATTGGACTTTACATAACAAAATGCAGTCATCAGCAAATAATAAATGACTAATTATAGGGCCTTCCCTTGCACTACAACTCCATGAATTTCTTTTTTTCTTTCAGTCTATTGGATCAAACTACTTAACCCTTCAACACAAGTAATAAATAAATATGGTTAGAGGGGATCTCTCTATCTCAAACCTCTTATTGGACTGAAGGATTCTCTAGGTTTGTCATTAACTAAAATTGAAAAGAAATGATCTAACACTTCTCATACTTAATTGAATCAATTTCTCATCAAAACTCAGCTTCCTCATTATAGCTTCTAAAAAATTCCAATCTACTCTATTGTATGCCTTAGATATATCCAGTTTCAAAGCCATGGACCCCTTTTCTCCCTTCTGTCTAGTTTGCATAGTATGAAGAACTTCATATGCAATCATAATATTAGCTGAAATTAACCTCCCAAAGATGAAAGCACTTTGGGTACTTGATATAATAGAATGAATAACATTTTTTAATCTTTTTGCCACTATCTTTGAAAATTTTTGTACAATAATTACATAGGCTTATCGGTCTAAAGTCATTAACAATTATTGGACTTTTGGCTTTATAAATCAAACCAATGTAAGTGTAATTCAAGAAAGGAAACATACCCTCACAACTTAGTAACTCCAAGATAGCTGCACAAATATCCTCCCCCACAATACTCCACAATACTCTAATGTTGCTAGTAGAATCAAGCTCCTAAGCCATCTGAACAAGGTGACTTTAGGTGGCATTTGATGTAGGGCTTTCTCAACTTATGTTTTTGTGAATTCTTTAATAAGTTCATCATTCATCTCATAAGTAACTAGCCTCCATTGATTATAAACATTGAGTTATCTATTCTTGGAAAGGTAAACTGGAAGTGTAAATTTCCTTAAAATGATTCTTGAAAGCCTATTCAATCTCACCCATTTTAGTAATAATTTTATTGTTTTTGCCCCATATTTGAATGATCTGATTCTTTCTTTGAGATGCACATGCATGAAAATATTTTGTGTTCCTATCTCCCAACTTATACCAGTGTATCTTTGCTCTTTATCTCCATTTTACCTCTTCTTGTTCCAACAACTTGCTTAACTCCTCTTGAGCCATTTTTTATTTATTTTTGTGATCTTTTCTAGTCTCTCTTCTTCTTGTAACTTCAATAATTGAGCAGTTAAAAATTTACTATCATTATTTCTATTTTTATAACTCAAATTAATCCATTTTTCTAAAGCAACTCGACATAAGTCCAGTCTTTCGTGTACTCTAGTCAAAGACTCTTTAAACTGAATTTCCTTCCTCCACTCTTCATCTATCATTTGTCCACACTCTTGTTCAAAAGCCCAACTCATTTCATATTTAAAATTCTTCTTATTTCTCCTTCTTTTTTTGTGATTCTTGCTAAAATGGAGAAGCAGAGGTTTGTGGTCCAAGCATCTAGCTGCCAACACCTCCACTTTAACTTCTATATAAATCTCAAACCAGGTTGGGTTAGCCACCACCCTATCCAATTTTCCTTGGTGAACGTCTCATCACAGTACATAATACTCTAAGTGTATTTATCTCCACTACACTCAAGATCAAATAAATTATTTTTCTCTAAGGTCCTTCTTAGGTTATCCATCGGGGACTCGCACCTCGGCCTATCCCTTGTTTCTCTTTTTGAGCTGAAATCTCAAGAAAGTCTCCAATCACACATCATCGTCTATTTCTATTAGGTTTAAAGGAGCTTAACAATTCTCATCTTTCATATATTTTTACTAGAGTCTTGATGGCCATAAAAAGCATGTGAAAAGTCGGCTTTAAGTTGTTGATATCATCCTTAACCATGCATTAACATGCCTCTTGGAGTAATTTATTATTTCCATAGTCATATCATCTTTTCCCAACAATATTACACCTCTACTTCTACCACAACTGAATCTACCACAAAACACCCATGCATTCCCAACTCCCTCTTTAGATAAATTGTCTTATCTGGCTTAATGAAATTGTATAATTATGTTGATTGATTATAAAATGAGTTATAAAATAGTTATTGAAAAATATAGATGTATCTTTATCCCATAGAAAAAACATTTGCCATGCTTGTTTTTGTGTAGCCTCTTAGGTAGAATAGGTGTGCCGCAAGCATGTTGGATTTCTTCTTTTCACATTGCATTTATCCTTATAAAAAGGCTACTGATGATAACATCTTTTTAGGCATATTTTATAATTTGGTACTATAATTCAATAATTATTTGGTAATTTAATGGAAGGATTTACTTGATTGGTTGGCCGATTGAAGAAAGTTGTTAGGGTGCATTTGGAACATAAACTACTCTCAACTCATCATTACAATTTTTTCAAATCCCAACACAAAATATAATAAACAATTCAATTTTTTCAAATCTCAAAATAATAATAATATTAAAAAATAATATTCTAATAATATTTTATCATCTCAACTCAACTCACTTCAACATCCAAACTCATCCTTAATCATTTTGGTATCCACTATCACGACATTAAATGATTGATATATATATATAAGAGAAAATATAAAAAATAATTTTTTAATTATTTAATACTTGCCTCATAGGCCAAGGCAATTCAAAATAGAAGTCCAATGAGTTTAAAAACTATGTTCTTAGTTTTTTTTTTTTTTTCGTATTTATAAATTTTAATTTACAATTTAAATTATGTTATAATTTGGGTTTAAAAAATATTTTTGGATCCAGAAATATTTTTTAGACCTAATGGGCCATGCGTAGTAATTAGTATTGGCTTAGGTGGGGGGTAGGGAGGATGAGATGTTTGACCTTGCCACTCGACACTGGGGCGAGGGGCTGCGCCCCCGCTTCCCGAGGGTGGGGTGCGGGGAAGGGTCCACACCACCCCGCACCATGTGGCTACCACCCATAACTGTCATTTAAGTTCCACCATCCCTTGCAGCATCACCACCACGAACAGACCCTCTAGTAATCACGACAAGACCTTTTTTCCATCCCATGCGCACTCACATTTGAGAGAACATCCGGTGTCCCAAACAACACACTGATGGCACGGTTCCATACCCCAGCCTCTCACAACCACTATAGACCTTGCTCCCATTGAACTAACTTGATTTACTTCTACCGACAAAGACCTAGCTTGGTGAGACACCTTGAATGATGAATTTGATGTATTTTTTCGAAATTGGACTTGGTTGCTTATCACTCCTACTAGTAGTATGAATGGCAACGAATGGGTGTATCGTCTGAAATACAATGTTGATGGTGCTATTCTGGTTGGTGGCCAAAGGCTTCCGCCAACATCCTGACATCGATTACAGTGAGACTTTTAGTCCTGTAGTCAAGTCCCAAACATTACGGCTCATCCTCTTTGTAGCTATAACTTGAAGGTAGTCAGTTTTCATGGCACAGCCGCAAAGATTGATTCATCCTCAATATCCTAACCATGTGTGCCGCCTAAACCTTAAGCAAGCGCCCAGATCTTGGTTCTCCAAACTCAGTACTCGCCAACTAGCTCTTGGTTTCTTCTCCTTAAAGGCTGACACCTCGTTGTTCATCTTTTGTCAAGCTACTCTCAAACTCTATATCTTAATATATGTTGACGATATATTTGTTACCGGTTCTCCCTCGGTTACCATTGATGCTTTACTTCATCAATTGTGTATTGATCTTTCTATCAAAGACTTGGGGCTGCTGCATTTCTTTCTAGGTGTTTAGGCACATTTTCAAGCCACTGGCCTTCTTCTCACTCAACGCAAATACATTAAAGACCTGACAAGCTAAGACTGTGTCAACTCCTATGCCTTTGGCTAATTCTCTCAAACTCTTTGACAGTGACCATTTCCATGATCTCTCACTCTCTATTGCAGCATTGTTGGGGCTATCTAGTATGTTCTCCTCATTAGACCAGATCTTTCATTTACTGTCAATAAATTTTGCCAATATATGCATCGTTCGACTGTCAACCATTGGTCTACAGTTAAGCGAATTATTCGCTACCTCAAAGCTATTGCCCATCATGGTCTCCTACTTACCCCCAATTCTTCTCCTATTTTAAAAGCACACATGAATGCCGATTGGGTTGGCTTCAGATGATCGTCGTAGTCGTTATCTTATTTTTTATGGGCCTAATCTCATTTCATGGAGCTCTCGAAAATAGCACATTGTTGCCCAATCCAATACTGAAGCCCAACAATATGACCTTGCCAATTTCATAACTGAACTCATTTGGCTCCAAGAACTTCTCAATGAACATGGGCATTTTCCCACCTCACTCGCCCACCTGTAGTTCAATAATTTTGGAGTCACTTATCTCACTCTCAATCCAGTTTTTCATGCTCGTACTATGTACATGATTATTGATTTTCATTTTGTTCAAGAACATGTTGCCTATGGTCATCTTGGTGTTAAATTTATATCCGAAAAAGATCAACATGCCTATATTCTCACCAAGCCCCTCGTTGCAACTAAATTTGCTACTATACGGGATAAGCTCACTGTTTCTGAACCCTCATTGAGCTTGAGGGGGCTTATCAGTGCTTAATCCAATTTCTACAAAGAACATGGCAAGTCAACAGCCAAGAAAGACTCCACATTTTATGACAATATATCATAGAATCATGACAACCGTATATCACACAGAAAATCAAAACTTCATGAAACGCCCCTTTCTTTCCTTGTACAGCTTACGACCAACTCTGGTCTCTATCTTTCCTTGTATAGCTTACAGCTAGCCCTGTATATATCATACCAAAATGTGTACGTGTAGATTATTGTGTGAAAAAATAAATTATTTCCTTATTCTCTTTCACAGCCGACTATTGCAAATTGATTAAAAAAAGCAAAAAATAATAATAATGAACAATGACCGGTTTCTAGGAAACCCTAGCAACTTTCAGTGATGCATAGAACAGGAAGGATGCATGAAAACTATTGAGCATCAAATAACTTATGGGCGCTGGAAGATCAGAAATATGAAACATAGCAATAAAGTTTAGAAGCAGCTCGAAAAATTAACCATTGTAATGAATGGTACAGAAGCTGAACTGGTCATTTGTTTCGCAAATGAGATGAGATGAAAATTGAAAATTGAATAAAATATTATTAAAATATATATTTTTAATATAATTTTTGTTTTAGAATTTGAAAAAGTTGAATTATTTATTTTATTTTATATGAAAATTTAGGAAAGTTGTAATAATTAGATGAGATGAATTGAGAAGTTTTGTGAAAACAAACGACGTCGTTTAGCTAGGTTTTCATATAACCCAACATCTTTCACAATATAAGCATAAACAGAGAGGAAGAATATAAATGCCTGAAATTAATCTTCCTTAACATACATCTCAAGCGAAACCATTTGGCAAGGGAGAGTCCCCCCAGCCTCCCTCAAAACACATCAGCTGAATTCTGCAACAATAACTACAGAAACTCCAATACACACCACCATCACAAATTTAGGCAGAGCTGAAATTGTAAACTACAGACTCCAAATCATCCCACCCCCAAATATAAGGAAAAAGTATCCACAAAATATACATGTAACACTACCGTTTTTAATAAAACGACGCTTAAATTGCACAGCATCCAATAAGAAGGCACTGTAAGAGTTTTGAGCAAAGGGTGGTTCCAAAAAGAAAAAGAAACACAAAGGAGGGGTTCATGATCACTTGTACATACAATAGTGCCATAGAAGCAATCTCAGCAGGTAGCAAGAGAAACAGACTTATGTCTCATATACACGAGCGATCCAGTTTTTGACCTCATTTGGAGAAAACCATGAGTCAGCCTAGCAGAGAACCTCTCCTTGGAACTTCACTACTATGCAGGATATGTCATCCTTACTTTTCCTAGAAACAGCCTCCTCTATTAAATGCTTTGCCGCTGACCGAGCATCCTTAATGTGTTTAATACAATTTACTGCATCTTCGTTTGTCATCACCTGACCAAAATATAGAGAAAAGGTTAGAAATGGAAAATTTTAAGCGCATTCAAACATGTACCAGAAAAAGAAGAAAACATAATCCAAGCAAAATGCCCCAAACATATCATATTACTCCTGAATGAGGCCATAGACTTATTTTTATTGCAAAACAAACAAAAAGTTTCATTTTCAGCTCCTAAACTGTGACCACAGTTGCAATACCACTCCTAGATTTTAATTTTGAGCAGTCAATCTCCTTAAAGGTGGTGTCAACGGCAATGTTCCTCTGCATTTGAGATTTTCTCAAATTATATCTAATACACTCAACCTTAAATCATGTGCTTATCAAATTATCTCACAATTGCGCACTTAGTTTGCTTCTATTATTCCGTGATCACTTAATAAGCTGGGAAAGTTAAGGTTTATTGTGATGAAAATAGAGAAAATTTACTCTTAGGCGGACATTGAAATTACTAGCATGATTCAGGGGATATGGTGCTCGAATTCTCAAGTCTATGAAAGGCATTGCAAATGAAACTGTAGTCTAGGATGGGATGGGAACTGTAATATAACCTAAGCTAAATAGAAACACAATGAAGATGATTACTGGCATTAAGAGTAACTGACCTTCCATATCCCATCACTTGCTAAAATAATGGATTCTGTATCATCATCTATCATCTCAACTGCCACATTAGGTTCTGAACTAAGGTGTAACTTTAAGCTCTTATCACCAAATGCCCTTGCTACAGCAAGCTGTCCATCAACACGCGGGACATCCCCTGCAAAAATATAAAACATAGCACTCAATTAAAAAACCAGATCCTGTAGAAAAAGGGCTATTTAAGAATCCCATCTCTATTGTCAGCCAAATAAACTATATATCGTATATACCACCTATCCTAAACATGGAATAAAAGAATTTTAAAATTTTCTTAGCATAAAAAGTGTCACTTGTAGGAAAATATACAAAATTCTCCATCTGGACAATCATTCAAATGTCGATGTTTTAATTTGTTAGCCAAACTTTATGGTTTGCCCTTGAAAATGAAAATTTCAGCAAAAGTTCAAACAGCCAAATCCATGAAAAATAATGTGCATTTCACATGACAATTGCTGAAGCCTATAGAAAATAAAAATAAAAAATTGTAAGTAACTACGTTGAAAATAACATCAGTGTTTAGGAAACTCAAAACTATTGAAAAATGTCAAATAATTGGCAGCTGTAACTCATACAGAAACACCTAAGCGCTGGTTGTAATGGATATGTGTAACAAAAAGGTTTGGAACTTTTCAATCGATGATTTTAATTTTGTCTGTACAAAAGCACAAGCTCCTATGTGGTTATTACTTTGGAAAGCTGACTACCTGGAAGGTTTGATACGAAACCACCACGACTCTCAATCAACCTTTTCTCCTTGCTTGGCTCATGATCAACTGAGAGTTGTTTGGCTACACCATTCTTACATATAACAGCCCTAGAATCTCCAACATTTGCTACTACAAGCTTTTCACCACCGATCAGTATTGCAGTTACAGCTGTGGACCCTCCTCTTCCCAAAACTGAAGTTTTCTTCAATATATCATCATCTGTTTCATGATAAGCTCTCCTTATAGCACTCTCTGTTTCAGTCCAAAAGTCATTCTGCTTGCACGAAAGCAAAATAAGTATATTTCAAAAAATTAGATAGAGATAATGGCCATTGAAACTAGAGAAAATCAGAACTAGACACAAGAACAAACTCAAACTGTAAGAAAATAAAGCTTAAATCTTTTGGAGATGATATTTATTACCTGTTTTAAAATATTATCAAAGAGATGACTTTGCAAGTAGCTTGGAACATCATGACCTGAATGGCCATCAAATATTGCAAACAAGCCCAACTCCTTGTCCTTAACTTGCTTGAATTCAGATACTACATAATCTTCCATGGGATGACTTGATTTTCCCTTTACCATGTGAAAGCCATGTGTGATGTGCTTTGATGTTTTGCTTTTGCCTTTTCCAGTGTCAGACGAGCCAAACCCTGCCTTTACCTAGAAAGAAGTAACCAATGAATCCATAAAAGGGGGGAAAAAGGCAAAGAGTTACTAATTACTCTAAACATGATTTTCAGAAAGTAAGCAATATTGAACAACTATGTTTTCATCTCTCCTTTTAGTGTTGAAGGGAAAAACTAAAATCAAACTGTGACACTTCTGCTTAATATCATAATACAAGAAACCATTAGTAAGTCATGAGTCTAAACAAGGTTTCATAATGGATCACAAATACATATCTTAGCACCTCACATAGTACAGTGCCTGCCATTTTGTTTTAGTTTCTTCTTTATGTTTTGGAAATTTTGGTCAAACAACCCCTAAGCGAAAGGTTTTTAGGTTTAACACCTTGTACACCTTTTTTTATTTAGAAATAGGACCCTTTATCATATTCACCCATTAGTGTTAACCGAAAACACGTAGTTGAATCACAGGTTGCCACACATCAACTTTATTTTTTCTTAAAAATTAAATTAATTAAAAATAAAATAAAATTTTTATAACAAAATAAGCGATTATTATTTAAATAATTGAAAACAAAAAACTTGAAAGGCCACCAATGGTTGTTGCCACCCTAGAGGCTATCAGGTGGCCATATTCTAGCCACCATGGATGGCCAGAACCCAGCCACCACATGGATAACCTAGTTCTGGCCACCCCAGTAGTGGCCCAAACATGGCCACCTGGTGCTAGATGGGGTGGCAACTACCAAGGATGGCCCTTCCATTTTTCTTTTTCAAATTTAAATAAAAACCAAGTCTTTTTTCTTGTAATTTTTTCAAGGAATTTCTTATTTAAATTTTAGGAAAATTTAAAGTTGACACATGAGTCCATGACAGCCTATGATTCAGCCCCATGATGTTGGTTAATATTAATGGACACAAAATTGATGAGTCGTATTTCTAAATAACCCTTACCATAAGTGGCTATGTTATAAAAAAAAAAAATGTACAGAGTGCTAAACCTGAGTAACTAAAGAATTCTAGAACATTAGAATTTCAGTCTCCATATGCATGAAAACCTCTTGAACTTTTCTGTAAATAAATATAGAGCACTGATTCACTCGTATAACACAATGAAATCCTTAATTGCAGTTAACTATTTTCCCTTACACATATGTATTTATCATTGATAAGGGGGAGAGAATATAAATTATATCAAAAATGAAAAATGACCAACATTATAGGTAGGCATTGAGCAAGTCATCAGCACACATTTTTGCCAGCATAATGAAGATCCATCATGTTTGTACATAATGTACACGAAGTAGCAGGATCTGAGCACTTTCAGCAAATCCTCTGAAAATATATGTAGCCGGAGAAGCTTTTGAGTACCTATCTAGCTAGTACAGACCAAAGACAACATCTCATCTGAAAGAACCTTGTTATCAGGTCCATGTGCGTTTGGATAACCATAAAAAACCCAGTTTTTCTGATCCATGTCACAGGCAGAAAACCGAAGTAAAAAGTTGAAAGGAAAAAAAATAAACATTCTAGATTATGTTTGAACTTTCCTATAACTTTTTTATGTTTTTATAGTAGTTTTTCTTTAATTGAGAAAAAGGTGAAAGAATCGTGAATGATATTATGATATTGTTGGTTCCATGATTTCTAAAGTTTGTCAGTCCTCCTTTAAAATGAAACACCAAATACCAAGGACCCAATTCAGAAACTGCTCAGAAATTATCCGACAATGATAAAAGACAACAGAACCAAAAATCCATGCCTTATTTCGCCATTAATGCAAATCAAAACATCATTCAGACACTGCCACAAAAACTTAAAAAGCTTCACCGTCACGACAATCACTAATTAGAAGTCACAATACGTAAAAAAAAGGTTAATTGAGAGAAAGACAGAAACTTCAAACTAAAAGCTAAAAAGATTTAAGAACTACAACAAGAACTTGAAGACATTCAGATTCCCATTAACTAAAAAGTACCATGCATTATCTGCATAAAACCAACTCCGCAAAAAATAAAAAAAAGCAGTAAAAGAGAAAAGGAAGTTCACTGACTATAATCTTGTGGAGGATTTCTCGACCATTCATGGTAATGCCTTTTTTCGTCTGCTGTGTTTGTAGAAGTTTAGAAGCTAGAAGATTGGAAGAAGATAGAAGAAGACCAGTGTATCTTAAGCACAACAGGTTTTGACTTTGGAATGAATGAAGTCTGGGTGTCTTTAAGAACCGGTCGGTCAGGCCGCGTTTTTTGATTAACAAACGCGCATTTATCGACGACTTTTCTTTGTTCATTTTTGAAAAATAAAACAATTGTTATTTCTAATTCTTTGATATTTTTTTCTTCTAACTGTCTATACAACTACTACAATTTCTTTTTATTGTTATTTTTTATAACGAATGGGTAATTTTACGATAATGAATAGTGGTATAGGAAGAAAATTCATAAAAAAAAAGGCTTTGTTTGTTTCACGTGAAAATAATTGAACATTTAGCTGTGGTTTAAATAGTAAGATGAGATGAGTTGAATAAAATATTATTATAATATTATTTTTTAATATTATTATTATTTTAAGATTTAAAAAAATTGAATTATTTATTACATTTTGTATGAGAATTTAAAAATATTATAATAATGAGACAAAATGAGAATTGAGATGAGATGAGATGAAATAATTCTTGAATCTTAACCGGGCTTAGCCTTTTATTTTTGTACTATACAATTGATTGTAAATATATCAATTATCTAAAATTAATTTTATCATCAGAATCCACCACATGAGAAGAGATTTTTAATGTTTGGTTGAGGAGAATTTTGAGAATGCAGGAAGTTATTCACTATCCTTGTTATTATTATTTTTTAATGTATAATTAAATTATTAAAAAATTATTTATCATTTATTATTTATCATCAAATCATTAGAGATATATTATTTATTGTGTTTTAGGAATGGAGATAAAAAAAAAATTAAATAAAAACCTTTAAAAATAAGTTTTGTAATAAAATTTGTGAAAATGGATAAATAAAATTAAGAAAATATTTGAATATAACTTTTTAATTTAAAAGAAAATAATAAAAATGACAAATTACGTATTGATTAATAAAGATGTGTGATATAAGATTTTCATATATAATTTTTTTTTTAAAATTTATCTTTCAAATCAAATTATATCGTATAAATAATATGTAATATAAAGTTATCATGGGATTGTAGTTACTTTAATATGTTAATTTATATAGATTTAATCATTTTTTAACATTTTCTCCGCTCCACTTTGAAATTAGGCTTTGCCTGAATTTATTTATAAAACTAGTTGTCAATTATATTAATATATTCTTATTTTTTTTTCAATTTCTGTTTAGATATTTGCATACGAATGGATGCTTATATACCAAGGCTCAAGTCACGAGAAGACAACTAAAACACATATATCGGATTAAGTTTTGCTATTCATCATTTCTATATACTATATATTATTTTTATTTTTATTATTTTTAAAAATATTTTTAATTTTATTTTTTTTAAGCTAATTGAATATTTTTACTTATTATTCATACACTACATATTTTATAAGAAAAAATAATTAAAAAATTAAAAATTAAAAAATTATATATGATGTTTGATATGAAAATAATGAATAATTAGATTTAGATAGACAGTTTAGATGAGGTAAAATAAAATATTTTGAATAGTAATTAAATAAAATATTATTAGATATAATTTTTAGTATTATTTTTATTTTAAGATTTAAAAAAATTAAATTATTTATTATATTTTTATATTAGAATTTAATAAAATTATAATAATAAGATAAGATAAGATAAAATACAAAAATTTAGTATCGAAATCCAACCTAAATTTTATCTATTGGATCACGTGATGGTTTTGTGGTCCATTTAATACTGCTTTCAATGATTTAAATAATAATTCACAAGAGTCTTGTCTCCATGAAAATGACGATCTGCCTACAAACGTAGGCTCAATTCTTCTGACCGACTTCTCTACGATTTTATAATTATCGTTACCCAAAAAAAAAAAAAAAAAAAAACAAAATCCAAGCCACAATAATGGCGTTGATAATTCATAAATACGTAAATAATTGAAATATCAATAACGAAAAACTTCATCACCCTTGCATGAGATTGACATTTTTGGACTTGTTTAGATAGAGAAATGATTTTATCTCATTTTATTTTATCGTTATAATTTTTTTAAATTTTTATAAAAAAATTTAATAAATAATTTATTTTTTTAAATTTTAAAATAATAATAAAATTAAAAAATAATATTCTAATAATATTTTATTCAACTCATCTAAAACTATCTCAATTTCATTATTCAAACAAGCCATTAATGTTACACGTTGTGCTGCCCCCCAAAAAAATGAAATTTAAATATTATGGAGAAATATTATTTTCCATTTTGAATTTGTCATTCCCATGTGAAATGCTTTTATTTAGAATGAAAAATAATGTTTTTAATACGAAAAGATATTTTATTACAAATCAAACAGAAACATCATTAATTCCTTGCTTGTATGTTAGATTTTCATAGTGGTAGAGACCTCCTTAAAGTAGATATGTTTGTAAATAAAGAGTATGAACTCAATGTTCTGTTTTTCCTCTACATATAAAGATAAAGCCTGTTTAAAAAAAAAAAAAAACCATCATTAGAAATTTAGAACCAAATTATAAATAGGCACAGGGCCTTCTTCTATCCAACAATGAGTCCCAACAGAACATAAAGCCATCTTTGTAAGCTTGTGAGCTACTCAATTCCGTATGTAAAGGCAGTTGTCCAATTGGCTTTGTGTTTGAAAACTTGTTTTAAATCCTCTACGACCTGGTCATGTCATGCCCAGTTGTTTTCTGAACTCTCTAAAGCCTTGATTAATACCTGGTCATCACCCTTAAAAGTTACACTTCGAAAACCCAATTCCGAGCACATCTCCATGGCCCTCCACAAAGCTGTACTCTCTGCTATATCAGGTATATATTTCCCTCTTCCCTTTTCATGTAAGGTAGCTAGTATCTCTCCTTTCCAATATCTAACAATGACTCTGATGCCCATGACTTGATTTTTGGTGTCAATGGCAGCATCAAGATTTGCCTTTAAGGCATTCCTTCTATGGTCCCCTCCAAGTTTGGATTACTCTTCCTGCCACACTGCTGTTATTCTTTCCTTCTTGTAGCATCTGAGCTTGATGAAACTCCTCCAAGCTTTCAATTGTTGCTTGCACCACCTTTTAAGGACCCGTGAACTTGCTTTCAAAAATGAACTCGTTCCTTCTCTGCCATATACTTCTCATGATTACCACTGTTTCTTCAAGCTAGTCCTCCTGTAAACAAATCGGGCATATATGAGTGTCAATGATCTTCCTATTGTGAAAATTAGATCTGGTTGGGAGTATATTATTTTCTGCCCTCCAAGCCCTTGGAACACTCAACCTCCACGGCCTTTTCAACTTTTCTTCCTTATCACTCTCCCTGGATGTCTCCCCCCACCTTCTTTTTCCTGCTCTGTTATGCCACATGGTAAGCACTTCTGATAGAGAATCTTCTATCCTTGCTAAATCCCCATATAAGTTTATCCTCAGCCCCCCACCTTACTAGTCAGGATACTACTCTTTGTAAAGCCTCTTCCCTGTCAAAAATCTCATCAACCAGTTTCTCATTCAAACCTTTGACCTCTTCATCAATTAACTCACTTACAGTTGTTTCAGGTCCTAAAATCTTAATAGGAGATTGAACACAATAAAATGATGGCTTAGGCAACCATTTATTACCCCATATCTTGATTTTCTTACCATCCCCAGTTCTCCATATAAGCCACTCTCTCAAGAACTCTGTTGCAGACCATATAGTCCTCCAAATCATGGATTTTAAAGTACTTCCCTTTGAAGACTCTGGCAGCCAATGAGTGGGGATCTTGTAAATCCCCCACTAGCATTGCTAAAATTTCATGGCATAACTTCCTTGGAATTTTGAATACATTCATTGTATATGTTGGGATGACTTGCAACACTACCTTGATCAAAACGTCTTTTCCAGCCTCGGATAGAAATTTGTTTTTCCAACTATTAATCTTTTGCCAAATTCTTTCCTTTAAGCACCAAAAGGTGTTATATTTAGATCTCCCAACCAAGGCTGGTAGACCCAAATACTTTTCATAGCTTCCACAAGCTACTACTTATGCTTCCCATATGATCTGATCCATGCTTGAGCTGGTGTTTGAGCTGAAGAAAACAAAAATTTGTTGTCCGTTTAGGACCTGTCCAGATGCCTTCTCATACACATTTAAGTGGACTGCAACTTTGACCACTCAGTTAGTTGTGCTCAACAAAAATGTACACAGTCATTAACAAACAAAAGATGATTGATTCTAGGGTCTCCTCTTAAAACTGTCACTCCATTGATTTCCTTGTTTATCTCATATGGTTGGATCAAACAGCTCAATCCTTCATCACATAAAATGAAAAGGTAGGGAGAAAGAGTATGTGACAGATCTTACACATCTCATAACCAACTAGATCCATTTCTCCTCGAAACCCAGTTTCCTCGTAATTGCCTCCAAATAATTCCATTTGATTTTGTCATAAGATTTTGACATATCAAGTTTCAATGTCATCCTCCCTATGCTTTCTCTTTGTTTGGTTTTCGTGGTATGAAGAACTTTATAGGCAATCATGAAATTGTCAGTAATCAGCCTACCAGGGATAGAAGAGTGCTAGAAATGATAGTGGTAAGAACACTCTCAAGCCTGTTTACTTTAGGAATCAATGCAATGTAAGTGAGATTCAAAGAAGTTGACATAACCACACTGTTTAGGAATTCCATAGATGCATTAACAGACTTCTCTTCCCACCAAATCCATCTGGTCTAGGTGATTTTAGAGGTGACATTTATTTTAGAGCCTCCTCTATTTCTATTTTGGTGAACTCTTGGCCAATCTCTTCATTCATCTCCCTCAAGAATTATAAAAAAATATTGTGTATTTATCATCTGCCAAGCAAGTTATAAAGTCGCAAAACACTTAATTTTCATGGAAATTTTGTCCCAAGCCATGGCCTAAAAAACAACATAATATACATAAGATGATGCTACTCTGTTGCCCAGCATGTACTGTTCCCCATAGTAATCACATTTTTTATTTATTATTTTTTCTTTCAAACATTTTTTAAACATTTAAAAAAAATACACAAAATCATTTTCTTAACTATTAAAAAAAATTAAAATACATGACAGTTGAACGTTGCTATCAAAGGTTTCAGATGGCTTAGTAATGGCAGTGGGCCACAATTTGCATAAGACAGAAATTAGAAAAGAAAATGAGAATAACGATTTTCTAGTTCAACATCAAGGACTACATCTATAAACAATACGGAAAATAAAATGAAAATATTACATGTGAAGCTTTCAAATTACTCTCTTTCTACTACAAAGATTGGCCTAGAGTTGAGTAGAAATCTAAAAATCTGACTCCGCTCCGACTCCAATGAGTTAGAGTCGGAGTTGAAGTCGGAATCGGAGTCGGAGGTGGCGATGTACCGACTTCGACTCTGACTCTGACTTTGACTCCAATTACCTAACTTTGATTTCGATTCTGACTATGATATTGTACATATTTTATAAAAATATATGTATTTTTTATATATTAATCATATATATTTTATATAACTATAACTTATATTGTTAATTAAATTCAATAATATACTAGTATGAGCAAATTATTATAAAATAATATGCTTATAATATAATATAAATAGAATAAATTGACTAATAATAGTTTAGTATATGTAAACACCAATTCTATTAACTATTACTACCATGTAACACTAGTGAATAATAACAACTAATGTATAAACACTAATGCATAATAATATGTAATATTAATTATATAATAACTAATGTATAGTAACATTTAATACTAATATATTATGTATAAACACAAATATATAAATTTATAATAACATGTAATACTAATATATAATAACTAAAATATAATAACATGTACTAGTAATGTATAATAATCAATGTATAATAAAATGTAATACTAATGTATAAACATTAACATATAATAGCACATAATACTAATGTATAATAACATTAATTTGTACAATGATTTGTTTTTTCAATTTTGGTTATGTTTTAATAAAATTGAAATTGAAAAAATATTGACAAAGTCAGAGTCGAAGTCGAAGGTAGGGCACTCTGACTCCGACATTGTTGGTGCTCAGCCCTAGAATGGCCCTCAAGTTGCACATTTTAGGTTCTACGTGTTGATGCTTTTACATATTATTAATTCTACTAGATATAATCATGAATTATGCAAGTGTCGTATACTTCTTTTGAAAAAGAAAGATCTACTATTAGAAAAGAGAGATCTACTATTGAAAAATTAATTTTTTCATATGAGTCATATATTTACTCATTTTTCTCAAAATGAGTGTGTAGCGCTTGCAGATTGATCTATGACTGAAAATATCATTTCTCTTTACATAAAACAAAATTATTGACTCCAAACACACTTTGTTTTGGACAAATAGTTTTGTTTAAGAGTAATGCTAGATATAATTTAAAGTATACAAGTCTTACACATTCTTTTTGAAAAAAAAAAATGAAACTCTCAATGAAAAAAATTGATTTTTCCATGTGGGTTACAAATTTACTCTATTTTTTTTTAAATGAGTGCATAAATTCTTACATATTCTAAAATTGTATAAAATATAAATCGTTTTCTCTAATGAATTGTTGATTAGTTCCCAATTCCTCAATTTTTGAAACACTCTCTCTCCAACTAATTGAGTTATCATACATACACATAAATATGTGTATATATATATATATATATATATATCATGTATTTATGTTTTATATTTAAATTAGGACACTTTGTCATTAACTTCTCAACTACTCCCCTGCAATAATAGGTTTTCCAAATTTAGTATTCCTTAAGATATATAAAAAAATATATATTTACAACTATATATCATCCAATAATTATATTTATACTTTATCAACAACTTCTATCTTTTTCAAATATCATTTTTCGTCCAAGAGAAAAAACAATTAAACTGAAATAAAAAGAAATCATCTGAACTTTCAAATGCTAAAAAATTGTGAGATTGTAATTGAAAACGCATTCTAGAAAAAGAAAAGATGCCATCAATTGCAAGCTTTTAAGAAGGTCGTTTGTTATTTATGGAAAATGTAGAAAAATAAAAGAAGTTTTTCTAGAACGACACCGTTTTAAAATGCGCGGACCGTGAAATATGACCGTTAGAAGACACGCACCTCGATTGGTCCGAAGAGGTGCTAAAATGGCCGTTGCACTTGCATTGCTCCCAAATTCAAAAAATTCGACCGTTAGAGATCTCAACGTTATACTTTTCTCCAACTCATATCTCACGCTCATTAACCACCAAAGTTCTTCTTCACCAGTTTATCTTCTCAATAAGACCTCGCTTGAGGACTCACAAAAAGCCCTTATAAATTAGGAGAAGCTAAAAAACAAGAATCAGCGTATTTCGTGGGTACGTACTGCGTCGTAATCATATGGCGGAAATGGCTGAGGAGTCGAATAGAATGATATCCACGATGATGATGATAGACGAAACGTACGAGTTCTCGGCGCCGCGGTTCTACGATTTTATAAAGGGAGAGACGGAGGAAGAAGTCATAAAAGCCGAGCTTTGGTTCGACTCCGCTCTAACCTACGCTCCTTCCCGTACGTAAATCTTCCCCTCCTCCTCCTCCTCCCTTCACAAATTTTCTCTTTTATTTTTTCTCTCAAATATTATTTTAATTATATATGACGAAATCTTCTTGAATCCACTTTCTCCTATCGGTTCTTGGATCTTCTTGGATTTCTTGTTTTTCTTCGTAGTGCTGGAGTACTGAAATTTTTTTAAGGTTCTCTTAGCGCCATTCTAATAGATGAAAACTCACATTTGTTTCGTTTTTTTCTTGAGTTTGACACTAAATAGCACTCTGAATTCTTCGTTTAAGCGTTTGATTTGGTGCCTTCGTTGAAATTTTGTCCCTTTTGCTTGGGTTTGGAACCGTGGGCTTTAATTTCATTCCCGTGTGTAAAAATTTCTTCCAATTTCAGGTTTGGCATGACTTATTTGGAATTTCACAGGGCTTTAGACTTTCTTTTTCTAGATTTGAAAAACCGTTTCTGGCTTTCTGTGGTAATCTAACAAGTTTTAGGGCTGCGGAAGACGAATGTATTGGAAATGGACCCCTGTTAGGGTACTTTTAGGTATCGTTGGTTGTCCAGGGGGAAATTGTTGGACTCTGTTTGGCTGTTGGGAAAAAGGGGGGAAAAGAATCGAACTTCGTTTAAATAAAAGGAACGAAATCCGCATTTTCCTTTTATTCGTTCGCTTTCGAGTAAAAGGTGAGGGTTAGAATGAAATGGTTTTTCATGAGAGAGAGAGAGAGAGAGAGAGAGAGAGAGAGAGAGAGAGTCTAGAAGTTTTCTTCGTTTTTGGCAGTGATGGCCTTGCCATTTGGTTTGATACAAGTCTGTAAAAAATGAATGTAAGGTTAGGTGGTAACACGTTTTGAATTGTGTTCCTTTGTTCATCCAGTATGCTCTTTTCATTTGATGGATTTTAGAATACTGATTTTGCTTGCTCCATAGGTCCATACTCCGGTTCTACGTTGTGTGAACTAACAAAATTTTGTTGCATTTATGCTGGTTGGACAGTTGGACAGAAGATCTTATGCTTGTTGCTTTGTTTTTTACTTGTTCAAAATGACTGACTTTTCGGGGTCTCAAATCTATGCAGCTTGTATGCCTAGAATCAGGACTGGTAGATCTTTTACAGTTGAGAGCTTATGCAGCTTCAATGAAGCTGACCAAATAATGCAAAAGGTGGTGTGGTCTTCCTCATTCCTCTTGTTCAAAACTTGTCTTACTAGCTTTCTGATATCATCGGCCGTTTGAACTCTTTCATGCAGACCTCAGAGTCATCACACCCAAAGGCTACTGATAGTAACTCAGAAGCTAAAGCTCAAGGAGAGGTTATGCCCGCTGAAACCAAGAAACAAGAAGTAACACCCATTGAGGCCAAAGAACAAAATAGCGCCCAAGTAGTAACTTTTCTGAATTTCTTTAATTGAAAACATGTTCTAATTTTTTAATTGCCCTAATACTAATTCAAGCATCTTCCAGGTTTCTGCTGATAAGGTGATTAGTGAAGATGATAAAGGAGAAGGTGCATGCACCGAAGAAACTGGAAGGTTTGTATTCTCTTAACCTTGACGAGTCATCTAAAATATAGAGAATACAACATGTTTAATTCTGTTATTCTCATTCTCTTCCTTGTTTGCATTTATTTTTATGATCTCAGAGTTTGTGCTGGAAGAGCTCCTGCCAGTGTTAAAATAGAAGCTAGTGATGACAAGTCGAATTGTAAATCCAGTGTTAATGTAGGAACTGAAGCTTGCACACCTAAGCCTACAATGACTTCTCGAAAGGGAGACCTGATGACAGATTCGAAGAAACACCAAACAGCTAAAAAGATAGCCAGTTTGGTTAGGAACCCATCAGCATTAAAGCCTAGAAATCAATCACAGTCATCCCATGCCAAAAGCATCAAACCATCCAGTGTGAAGAGGTTGGCTATTTGAGTGTGTAATTTTTCTGTTTGTACGCTTATGTACTGATTCTGCTACTCAAAATCTATAGGGAGACAACTGTGAAAAACCCTGCTGGGACTCCCAATTTAGCTCAAGAGAACCAGGCCATTAAGCGGCAGAAGTTGGAAGGAGGAAAAACTAGACAGGTAAATGTTACGAATACTCTCTACACCTATTGCTGATTTCACAATTTGTTATCATCTGAAGCATTCCTTTGTTTTCCCCTCTCAAAATTCCAGATACTTAATGTCAAACCTCAACTTTTGCCCCACAAGTCAAAACTGGGTCTTACAAGTGGCACTTCCAACTTATGCTCTTCAGCTGCTAATAAAACTAACAAAGAGGACAGAAAGGTTTGCACTTTTACCGAATCCCTTGCTTTGTATTTGTTAAACTCGGCAACAGCAATTCATGTTTTCCTTACTTAAGGATCTAATTCCATACTTAAGGATCTAACTCTTGTGACTTATTTTTCTATTCAAAGGTTTACGTACGGGAACCAGCCAAACCATTTGTTTCAATGGCAGAAATGATGAAGAAGTTCGAGTCAAGTACCAGAGACTTGTCACTGCCCGTTAATACTTCTCTCTCACATGTAAATGATTCCTAAAATTCACTTCTACCATTTTGATTGCCTTTGGTGCTTTAGATATATCGAAATTCCTCCTATATTAAAGTCAAGGTGATGATAATTTCTATTATCCAGATGAAGGCCAGACTCACATTGACAAGGCCCAAGGATCCTGAACTTGAAACTGCCCAACGGGTTCGTTCCATCAGAGTAAAAAGTACTGCTGAGCTTGAGGAAGAAATGATGGCTAAAATTCCGAAGTTCAGAGCTCGACCACTAAATAAAAAGGTAAAAATCGATTGTATGATGATGAACGTCACTCGGATGCGCATATTTTACTCAACTCTCTCTTTTCCTACCTTGTTGCAGATTCTCGAAGCTCGAACTTTGCCTGCAATACCAAGAACTACACCGCAGCCACCAGAATTTCAGGTAAATTAGACTGAGGAATGGATCTTTAAGAAACATGTGATTGGACGGCGGACTTATATTTCGTAGTTGTTGCAGGAATTCCATTTGGAGACAATGGCAAGGGCCAATCAGAATGCAGAATCAGCTTCTGTGGCTTCGACAGAATTGTCCCATCAGGTATGGCTTTTAGAGGGTTCTATGATATTCTGTTTACTTTCTATAATTCGTGCTTTTTGTTTATATCTCTTCCTTTTTATAACAGAATAATCCATGGAAGCCTC
This sequence comes from Juglans regia, assembly GCF_001411555.2. Lineage (NCBI taxonomy): Eukaryota > Viridiplantae > Streptophyta > Magnoliopsida > Fagales > Juglandaceae > Juglans > Juglans regia. Next base: position 22,697,391 of record NC_049901.1, on the reverse strand, counting down.
ATCTGACTGCACCAAAAAGCCCTTTACTTCAGACATTATTGAGGGCTCGTCCCCCTAGGGTGAAAAGCTCTTTTGAACTTGAGAAAGAGGAGCTTGAAAAACTACCTAAATTTAAGGCAAAGCCTTTGAATAAGAAGGTATGGCTCCACTCTTCTGATGAACAAGTGGTTACTCTCAACCAACCATGGTATCCATAGATAACATATATTTCTTCTTCATCTTTGTTAGATCTTTGAAAGCAAAGGGGATTTGGGAATGTTCTGTAATGCAAAGAAACACGTTACCGTACCTCAAGAATTTCATTTTGCAACGGATGAGAGAATTCCACCGCCTGTTGCTGTTGTTGATTTGTTTGACAAGGTAATTTTTAAAGCGTCTTTTGTTTTCTATTTGCAAAATCATTGGGAAAAAAAAAATATACAGGAAGACAAGTGCAGTTTTATATTGTTCTCTTCTGCAGCTTTCTTTGAATTCAGAACCTCGTCATGATAATCCGATTCCAAGAAACACTACTCCAAATCCATTCCACCTTCACACAGAGGTGTGCCTTTCAATTCTTTTTGTCAAAGGAACATTTGAAATAAGAGTCTCCTTGGAGCTACATTTACAACGGTACTTTGTTGTGACTCTGTGCCATCAGGAAAGAGGGGCCGAGAAAGAGAGGAGATTATATATGGAGCTCATGCAGAAACAGTTGGAAGAGGAAAGAGCAAGGGTTCCCAGGGCAAACCCGTACCCATATACCACTGACTATCCTGTGGTAAAGAAATAACTAACTTATTTATTTCTAATTTATAATTGCGTTTACAATAATAATAATGATGAAAAGATAATCATAATTCATAATACAGATTCCACCAAAGCCGGAGCCCAAGCATTGCACAAAACCAGAACCTTTCCAATTGGAAAGTTTGGTGAGGCACGAAGAGGAAATGCAAAGGGAAATGGAAGAAAGGAGTAGGGTGGAGAAAGAAGAAGCCCAGAAGAAAATTTTCAAGGCACTGCCAATTCTGAAAGAGTAAGCAGAGAGTGTAGTTTTTATTTATGGCTTAGCAGAAGAAATACAAGTGAAATATTCTAATTTTTTTTCATTGCTGTCTCATCATGCAGGGACCCTATTCCAGTTCCAGAGAAAGCACGCAAACCCCTCACTCAAGTTCAGGAATTTAATCTCCATGTAGATAATCGAGCTGTGGATAGAGCTGAGTTTGATCAAAAGGTAAAATGACCAAACTTCTTTGCTGAGGAAACATACAGAAGTAATTTAGACAGTTTTTTCTTAGTTACTGATGGGAGTATATTTTTCACAGATCAAAGAAAAAGAAATGACGTATAAGAGATATAGAGAAGAGAGCGAGGCGGCACGGATGGTATGGCTAATAAAAAAGTCCTGGTTTCTTTTCGAATTGTTCTTGTCGTGCAGCAGCAGGCCTTTGTTGTGATGAATGTCAAAAGAAAGCTTAACTTTTTTACACTGTGTTTTCAGATGGAGGAAGAGAAGGCCCTGAAACAATTGAGAAGGACATTGGTTCCCCATGCAAGACCAGTGCCTAATTTCAACCAGCCTTTCTGCCCCCAAAAGTATGACTACTATTCTTTTTGTTGTTTTTTCCCATTTTTCTTGATAGAATGGATATTAATATGTGTTTATTATTTGTATAATATAGGTCTTCCAGGGAAACAACAAAAGCAAAATCACCAAATTTGCGTGTGCTCCAGAGAAAAGAAAGGCGAAAAGCGTTCAATGCTGTGGCTACTGCAGTTTCAAGTGCCGCTGCTCATATGAGATAGATGATTGTTGGTTGATTCATGAGTGGGAATAGTGTTCAAGAACTCTTGAACCCCTCGTAGAGAAGGGCCCTCTGTACACACCACACCATACCACCTTTAATGTAGAACTTTTCTTTGTTGCCAATTTGTAATGTACTATTATTATTATTCTTTTTAAAGCCATGTTTTCTTAGAAAGAAAGTGTAAAAACTGTAATTTCCGACTGAGAGAGAGAGAATGCAATATTATTTTTCCATGCGCACTTTCTGATGAGTGAAATCAGAAATTCAATTTCATGTTAATTTTTATAGCGTTCGCAGATGCCCAGCAAAATCTATTTCACCCACGTCACATTCCGCATTCGCAACCAACCCCATATTACCACCAGCATTTTTGTCCAACACTAGAGGCACACCCACAGTGCAATCCAACCATATTTCTTATTTCTGCACCCTCCACCATCTATCTCTCTCCTCTCTTTTTAATGGTTTTCCTTGCTACTAAGATGTTTTTTCCACTATAGGCACCCTCCACCATATTTCTGCACACTAGAGGCACCCATCTCAAATAGTTTATTCTCTGTTGGGGAAATCAACACAGCGGAAGGGATAAAAGCGGTAATAAAATAGTACACTCATGTACTCAGTGACACCAAAAATTTAACGTGGTTCGGCAACTGCCTACATCCACAGAAAAGAGCTTCACTAATAAATAGTGGAACACAAGAAAATATTACAGAAGAGGAGGATCACACTCCACTCAACTCAACTCTCTTCTTTTCTTTCAGAGCTCTCTCGGCTCTCTCTCTCTTATTTTCTTTCAGAGCTCTCTCGGCTCTCTCTCTTTTCTTTTCTCCTTGGGTGTATTTGATGCTCTCGTCTGAAGCTTCGATTTATAGGCGCATTACTTCACGTATGAACGCATTTATTGTTGCATTCATTAGGTGGTTGGGCGCTGGGGGTTGAGGGTTAAGCGCTGAGCAGTCAACAATGACTGCTCAGGGCATGGACTTCAACAATTCTCCCCCTCCATGCCCATTTACCTATATGTTCTCCATCCCAGCTATGTCTCTGCATAGCTCAAGCTTCTCACTTGTAACCACCTTCGTCAGCATGTCTGCTGGATTCTCTTTCGTATGGATCTTCACAAGCTTCAACAGCTGTTGTTCCATCGCTTCGCGTATCCAATGATAGCGGATGTCAATATGCTTGGTGCGAGAGTGGTACATTGAATTCTTGCTCAAGTCTAGAGCACTTTGACTATCACAATGTACCTTGTAGTCCTCTTGACTAACTCCTAGTTCTTGGAGAAAACGCTTCATCCACAGCATCTCTTTCCCAGCTTCCGCTGCGGCAATGTACTCTGCCTCTGTTGTGGATAAAGCAACACACTTTTGCAACTTGGACTGCCAAGAGACAGCTCCTCCTGCAAAGGTGAAGAGAAATCCCGAAGTAGATTTCCTGCTATCCAGATCTCCTGCCATATCTGAATCTGTATAGCCTTCCAAAACTGGTTTAGCTCCCCCAAAACACAAGCACATATTCGATGTACCTTTCAGGTACCTGAGAATCCACTTGACTGCTTCCCAATGATCCTTTCCTGGATTTGAAAGGAATCTGCTCACCATGCCTACAGCATGAGCAATATCTGGTCTGGTACAAACCATTGCATACATCAGGCTTCCTACTGCTGAAGAGTAGGAGATTGCTTCCATTTCTTCAATCTCTTTCTTTGAAGAAGGACACGAGCTCTTGCTCAATTTGAAGCGGTTTGCAAGTGGAGTTTTGACTGGCTTAGCATCTCCCATGTTGAAACGTCTAATGACCTGTTCAACATATTTTTGTTGTGATAGCCACACCCTTTTGACTTTCCTATCACGAACAATCTTCATGCCCAAAATTTGCTGTGCTGGGCCTAAGTCCTTCATGTCAAAGGACTTGGATAGTTCCTTCTTTAGTTTGTTAATCATGGACCTATCCTCACCAACGATTAACATATCATCAACGTAAAGAAAGAGTATGACAAACTTGTCATTCTGGAACCTTCGAACATAGACACACTGATCTGCAACAAGTCTCTTGTAACCATGACTCATCATGAATGAGTCGAACTTCTTGTACCATTGCCTCGGAGCTTGCTTGAGGCCATAGAGACTCTTCTTCAGCTTGCAGACTAAGTGATCTTTCCCTGGAGCTGCAAACCCTTCTAGTTGCTCCATATAGATCTCCTCCTCCAAATCTCCATGGAGAAAGGCTGTCTTCACATCCATCTGTTCGAGTTCCAAATTCAAGCTGGCTACCAATCCGAGTATGACTCGGATCGACATCATTTTCACCACCGGAGAAAATATCTCGTCAAAGTCGATTCCCTTCTTCTGTTGGAATCCTTTGACAACCAATCTGGCCTTATGCTTCATCAGCTTTCCTTGGCCATCTTTCTTCAGCTTGAATACCCATTTGTTCTTTAGGGCTTTCTTTCCTTCAGGAAGTTTCACCAACTCATAGGTCTGATTTTTCTACAAAGAACTCATCTCTTCTTACATTGCCTGCACCCATAGGCTTCTATCAGCATGAGTTTGAACTTCCTGGAAGCTCTCAGGCTCCCCCTCATCAGTAAGCAGAATATAGTCTGATTCCGGATATCTCCTCGACGGAATCAGTAGGCGGCCTCTTGCCGATCTTCTTGGTTCATCAACCAAAGGAGGTTCGTCACCATCTAACCCTTGTGGTGGTACACCAGCTGCTGGTGGAGAGGATTCTTGCTCCCCCTGCTCGACACCCTGAGCTTCTTCTTCTGCTTCTGGATCTCGATCCTGCATTTCCTCATTATCTGTGGCGGACTGTAATGGTGCAGGATTTGTAGTATCGGAACTAAGCTCTCTTGATGAAGCTTCAGTTCCTATGTTCTGGTTTTCATGGAACACAACATCCCTACTTCTGACAATTCTCTTTGTCACTGGATCCCATAACTTGTATCCGAATTCTTCATCTCCATATCCAACAAAGATACATGGAGTTGACTTGACATCGAGCTTATGTCTCAGCTCCTTGGATACGTGTGCAAAGGCTTTGCACCCAAACACTCTCAGGTGAGAGTAAGAGACATCTTTTCCAGACCAAACCTTCTCAGGAATTTCAAATTCCAGTGGTGCAGAAGGTGATCTGTTGATCAGGTAACAGGCAGCTAGAACAGCTTCACCCCAGAATGGCTTTGGTAACTTGGCCATACTGAGCATGCATCTTGTTCTTTCAATGATGGTCAAGTTCATTCTTTCGGCTACACCATTGTGCTGAGGGGTATATGGGACCGTCTTCTCATGTCGAATACCGCGATCAGCGCAGTATGCAGCGAACCTTTTGGAGACATATTCTCCTCCATTGTCCGTTCGCAGACACTTCAACTTCTTTCTTGTCTCTCTTTCCACTAGGGTGTGGAAATTCTTGAAGTGCTCGAAGACCTGATCTTTTGACTTCAAAACATATACCCAGACTTTTCGTGAAGCATCATCAATGAATGTCACGAAATATCTGTTACCTCCCAATGACTCTTCTTCCATGGGACCACATACATCAGAGTGTACCAGACTCAACAACTCTGATCTTCTCTTCGTAGAGGATTTAAACGAGACTCTGCATTGTTTGCCAAACAAACAGTACTCACAAGGGTTTAACGCTGTTCCTTTGGCAACTTTGATGAGTGCCTTCTTCGCAAGCGTATCCAACCCTTTCTCACCCATGTGTCCGAGTCTCTTGTGCCACAGATTCGGTGATGCCTCGTCTTCCACTGCATTGAGGCTATCAGAACCGATCTTCACATGGGTCTTGTACAACGTACCGCAAATATGTCCTCGGGCGACAACCATGGCACCTTGTGACAGCTTCCAAGTGCCTTTGCTGAAGTAGCTGTCATAGCCCTGTCGATCAAGGGCTGTCCCGGAAATCAGGTTGAGCCGAAGGTCAGGAATGTGTCGAACATCTTTCAACACCATGGTGCAACCAACGTTGGTTTTTATCTGCACTTCGCCAACTCCCACGATCTTCGAGGAACTGGCATTCCCCATCCTTACCGTACCAAAGTCTCCTGCTTTGTACGTAGTGAAAAATTCACTGTGGGAAGTGGCGTGGTATGATGCTGCTGTGTCTACCACCCACTCAACATCATGGCTTGCAACGTGCAGACACGTCTCGTCACTGGTGGAGAGTATTGCCACATCTCCAGAAAGAGTGACAAGGGTTTCACCATCTTCTTTCTTCAGCTTACTGCTTTGACCTTGCTCCCTTAAAAACTTGCGGCAGTGTTTCCTCATGTGGCCTTCTTTGCCACAGTGGTAACATTTTATGTTACCCGTCTGCTGGTTCCTGCTGCTGCTGGACCTTCCACGTGGTTGAGGCTTCCCTCTGTTTCTGCCTCCACTTCTCCCTCTATCATTACCTTGAGGCCTTTCTCTACTCTCGATGACAAGGGCATGAGTTTGATTCATGCTTGTCTCTTTTCGTCTGGCCTCCTCATTAAATAGAGCATCCTTAACCATCGTCATGGTAAGTTTGCCATCTGGAGTAGAGTTACTTAGGGAGACCACCAGCGTCTCCCAACTGTCTGGTAATGAACTGAGAAGTAGCAGGGCTTGTTCTTCATCGCCAAGATTCAGGTTGACGGACCCGAGCTGGTTAACTAGGTTTTGAAACTCGCTAGTATGCTCGGCAACAGAGGTATTGCTTTTCAACTTCAAGTTAACAAGCCGTCTCATCAAGAGGGCCTTGTTTCGAGCAGTTTTAGCCTGATACATATCCTCTAACTTTTTCCAGAGGTTATATGCATCCGTCTCCTGGGCCACGTGGTGAAAAACACTATGGTCAATCCATTGCCTGATCTGACCAATAGTCTTCTTGTGCATCTTTTTCCACACTTGATCCGTAACTTCATCTGGCTTCTTCCCTTCATCTTCCAAAGGGTCAAACAGATCTTTACAGTTCAAGAGATCCTCCATTCGAGGTCTCCAAAGACTGTAGTTTGAGGCAGTCAGCTTTATCATGGCGCCTGATGCTGAATCCTCCATGGATTTAGACTGTTCTAAATACAAAATACAAGTACAGGATCTTTGAGGTGGAATATCACAAAACGGACAGCACCGTTGTGTCCGGAACGTCTGATTTTGTTGGAAACGAGTCTTGTTTCGTCAAAATCGGACTCAGATAGCACAAGGAATGAGCAAAAGAACCAAAACAGGAACTCTGTCGCGCGTGCAGTGCGTGGCGCGACAAACAGCGCGTAGGCGCGTGTAACTCACGCGCCTGAACTCCTCTGGTGCGCGTGGAACGCGTAGGCGCGTGTCCCTCACGCGCTTTATGGAGTCAAGAACACGTCAGGGCGCGTGAACTTCACGCGCAAGTCTTCTCTGGAGCGCGTGTGGCGCGTGTATGAGCGTGGGAATCACGCGCTAGATACTCTACTTGGCGCGTGGGACGCGTGTCGAGAGTGGGTCTCACTCTCCGATCTTCAGACGGCGCGTGGGAGTGCGTGCGGCCTCCGTTTGGCCTCTGGTTTCCACCGCTTTTCTTGTCTGGATGAGACGAACACAGTGGTATGCTCAAATTTGAAAACTGAGCTACACACTAAAACCGAATTTTCTGTAAAAAACTTCTTCCAACAAACGCTCTGATACCACTTGTTGGGGAAATCAACACAGCGGAAGGGATAAAAGCGGTAATAAAAGAGTACACTCATGCACTCAGTGACACCAAAAATTTAACGTGGTTCGGCAACTGCCTACATCCACAGAAAAGAGCTTCACTAATAAATAGTGGAACACAAGAAAATATTACAGAGGAGGAGGATCACACTCCACTCAACTCAACTCTCTTCTTTTCTTTCAGAGCTTTCTCGGCTCTCTCTCTTTTCTTTTCTCCTTGGGTGTATTTGATGCTCTCGTCTGAAGCTTCAATTTATAGGCGCATTACTTCACGTATGAACACATTTATTGTTGCATTCATTAGGTGGTTGGGCGCTGGGGGTTGAGGGTTAAGCGCTGAGCAGTCAACAATGACTGCTCAGGGCATGGACTTCAACATTCTCTGCTAATAGGCGGCAGAACGAATACAAGTGGTAGCACTTTAGAAAGTACAAGGTACAACTCAAAATGATACATGGTTCCCACGATAGAGACAAGCCTTTGTCATCAGGGTTGGGACAAGCCTCTATCATCAGGGTTGGGACAGGATCGACTCTTCCTTCTCGTGCATCACTCCTAGTTCTAACTCTACATCAAAGTCTTTGGTTCCCAAGATGAAACAATAAATAGGTCTAACAACTATGACAAAACTGCTAATGAGAGATAATGTTCTTGAATATGCAATGAATAGTTTCATGTAAATAGTGAGGGGACACATACATATATATACCTGGCGAGGAATCACCCTCTTAATATATATATATAAGCATGACAAAGAATCATCATCCGAGAAATTACCCTTTTACACAATGTAGTTTAAAGCATAATTAGTATTTAGGCGAGGAATCACCCTTCACTCCAGTAGGTCAAATCCATAGCATCATATTGGTTCCAAAGGCACAAATGCCATCACATAGATACTAATCATATAGATATTCATCACACAGATATATGTTGCCTAATAGGCCAATAGGAGGTGAGCTGCTCCACCGTCGGAATCAGAGAAATCCCTTATACCTATCCAACATGGTGCAAGTCAGCTCATCTGTACCCCAACACAAGCCAACTCTTACACAGAGACAACATGTTGCACTATTGAAACGTCTACCCGGCCAACCAACTCGAGGACACCAACACGTGATACTCCGAGGTATTCTATATCCTAGCCATCGGGTAAGGCTAAACATGATACAGCTCCACCACAATCATCAAGGGGCATTCTTCTTCCCATGTGAAGCTTGTGGCAACATTTGTAGGAATGGTTCGGGGAACTCTATCCCATCCCATTATTATTGACGCGGTCTCTCTCTCTCTCTCTCTTGGAGATGGCAGCTTCTCATGCAAATGTCATAATCAGTGAAAACAACAAACCTATTCAAAGTATCGGAAAACAGGAAATGAACATAAGATAAACATAATTATTAAAACAGATTTATTCATGTGTGGTAGGCCCTCACAGGTAAGGTCCATGAGTTGCAAGTTCTAGTGAGTAAACTTCGAGGCCTTAAGGTTAAAATTTTTGAACCTTTGCAAGTCATGGCTATAATTATCGAACTTCCTCCAAGTTGGATTGATTATAGAAATAAACTTATGCGCACAATAGAAAATTTCACTATAAAGAAAATTAAAAAATATTTATGAATTGAAGAGGAAACTCCCACATGAAAAAATATAATGAATTTTCCAATAATGATGAAAAGTACATGACAAATAAAACTTGTTATAATTGTGGAAAAAAATGGCATCTTAAGTGCAAATACAAGTACAAGAAGAAACACAAAAAAAAAGATGGCAATCCCAATAATGCAAATTAGATTAAAAAAGCTACTTTGGAAATTGTAGCCATGGCCTCTAAAATGCACATTAGCATGATTATATAGTTAAATATGACTAAAATAACCGAGTCTTCTTATTGGTGATACGATTTAGGCACTACCATTTATGTTTGCAACTAGAGATCTCAATTCAAGAATGATGAAGATGTAGTAGAAGAACATGTAGTACTAATGGAAAATCTCAACTCTGCAAAAGTTGTGGGCAAAGAAACTGTAGAGTTTCAGCTCACTTATAATAAGAAACCTCGTTTGGATACAGAAAGCTCGTTTGGATACAGAAACTATCTCACATCATCTCATCTCATCTCATTTTATCATTACTACTTTATCATATTTTCACACAAAATATAATAAAAAATTCATCTTTCTCAAATCTCAAAACAATAATAATATTAAAAAATAATATTCTAACAATATTTTATTCAACTCATCTAAAACCATTTTATCTTATTTCATCTCATCTGATATCATTTCACTATCCAAACGAGCCATATACTTCATGCCCCAAAAATAAAGAAAAATATTGTATCTGCAAATTTGCTTTGTAAGAAAGGTGTTTAGACCGTAATCAGGTCTAATAATATAATTCTTTTCAGAGAGTGAGTGTGTAACGCCCCAATGGAAGGTCCAAACCATATGACCTATACTCTAAAAAGACTAGTCAATGATACAATTGGAGCCCTATTGGAACCTTATAAAGAGCAAGAAATTTTCTTTCCCAAGCAATATGAGATCTCATACACCACCTACCCTTATCCATATCATATGGGGTATCACAATCTATCCCCCTTGAATTCCCGACGTCCTCGTCGGGCCTGTCCATTGTAGGTGGCACGGCTCAAGTCCCACAGTTCTGGTTGGAATAGGCTCTGATACCATTTGTAACGCCCCAATGGAAGGCCCAAACCACATGGCCTATACTCTAAAAGAACTAGTCAATGATACAATTGGAGCCTCATTAGAATCTTATAAAGAGCAAGAACTTCTCATTCCCAAGCAATATGTGATACCCCATATGATATGGATAAGGGTAGGTGGTGTATGAGATCCCACATTACTTGGGAATGAGAAGTTCTTGCTCTATATAAGATTCCAATGGGGCTCAAATTGTATCATTGACTAGTCCTTTTAGAGTATAGGCCATGTGGTTTGGGCCTTCCATTGGGGCATTACAAATGGTATCAGAGCCTATCTCAACCAGAACTGTGGGACTTGAGCCGTGCCACCTACAATGGACAAGTCCGACGAGGACGTCGGGAATTAAAGGGGGGTAGATTGTGATACCCCATATGATATGGATAAGGGTAGGTGGTGTATGAGATCTCACATTGCTTGGGAATTAGAAGTTCTTGCTCTTTATAAAGTTCTAATGGGGCTCCAATTGTATCATTGACTAGTCTTTTTAGAGTATAAGCCATGTGGTTTGGGCCTTCCATTGGGGCGTTACAGAGTGTTTGTTGAAAAATGGTACTCTTGTAATGGCATGTTTCAACTAAGTATTACTAAAAATAAGTTCTTGTTTTGCTTATATTGTTGGGTTTTCTACTTTGTGACATAATTGTTTAGCACATTTGAATTTTAAATCTTTGATATTTATATCTAAACATAGTTTAATTTCATTTAATCATGAACATAGTGCAAAATACGAAATTTGCAGTCAATCGAAAATGACAAAGAAACTTTTTTCCAAAACAGACAGAAATGCACAATTATTAAAACTTGCACATTCTGATATTTGATAAATTAATAGTATTTTAACTAGAGGAGGCAATAGATATTTTATTACTTTTATGGATGACTTCTCAAGATATACATATATATATTTAATAAAAAACTAAAGATGGGGCATTCAATATGTTCAAATCTTATAAGTTTATTGTTGAAAATTAAAAGGAAAAGAAAATTAAGATGCTTCATAGTGATAGATGTGGTGAATATTTTCCTACTGAACCTTCTTTATATAGTGAAGACAATGACATTATATATCAAACTAGTGCACCTTATACCCCATAACAAAATGGCTTAGCAAATAGAAAAAATAGGACACTAGTTGATATGTTAAATATTATGATTTTAAATGCAAAATTATCTTTTAATTTATGGGGAGAAGATTTGCTTATAGTATGTCATTTGCATGATAAAATATCTCCTATGAATTTCAAAATTTCACCATATAAATGGTGGAAAGACAGAAAACCAAATACGGAATACCAAATTTAGCCTTTTTTTGAGTTTTCCAAAAAGAACAAAATTAGGTCTAAGGGCAATGAAGAGTATTCTTGTAGGATATGCTTAGAATTCAAAAGCCTACTCAAACACTAGAAATTGACTTTAGTTAAAAAAAAAATTGTATAATTCTCGACACATTGACTGAACTGAGGAGAAGCCAAAGAGTCAGAAAAGAGAAAGACTTGGATCCAGATTTTATGTCATCTTGGACTGTTGTTTTCCTTTTGAAAGGAAATAGAGATGAGGTTTTAAACTAGATGCCCATTTTATTACATATAGAACAAATAAAAAAACATTTAAAGAAGCTATGGCTTCCAGAGATGTTTCATTTTGAAAAGAGACTATCAATGATGAAATGGACTCGATATTATTAAACAATTCTTAGGTTTTAGTTGATTTGCCTACTGAATCAAAACTCATTGGTTGTAAATGAGTATTTAGGAGAAAGTACAACACAGATGGATCTCTTTAAACTTTTAACAAACTAGTAGCCAAAGATTTTGAACAAAAAAATGGCATAGACTATTTTGATTCATATGTACTAGTGACTAGATTTACATTCATTAGAGATATAATTTGTTTGTACACCAAATGAATATTAAAACTGCTTTCCTAAATGGTGATATGGATGAAGAGGTGTACATGAAACAACCAGAAATGTTTGTTATGCTTGGACAAGAAAATTTTTTTTTACAAATTAATCAAGTCATTGTATGGATTAAGTAGACACCAAACAGTGGCATAAGAATTTTGATTTGGTAGTTTTTTGTCATGTATTTAGATATAATAATGCTGCTAAATGTATTTACCTTAAATTCACTAATTGTTATGCTATTATAATATGTCTTTACGTCGATGACTTGCTTATATTTGAAACAAATATAGAAGAGAGTTGAAATTAAGAAGTATTCACTTCTAAGTTCAAAATGAAGGATATTAATGAAGTGATACTATCTTAGATGTTAAAGTAAAGAAACATAGTGGGGTCTATGCTTTATATCAATTTTATTATGTTGAGAAAATATTTTTTAAATTTCAACATTTAGAAATTAAAGAAGCAAACATCTCATACAATTCTTCATTTAAATTAAATGCTAGCAAAGTAGTTGTTTATTTAGAATATGCTAGTGCAATTGGTAGTAATGTAATGCATTGCACTAGGCTAGATATTTCTTTTGCAGTATGCAAACTTTCTAAATATACAGGTAATCCTAGTAGGGAACATTGGAAGGTAATTTGTAGAGTCCTTAGATACCTAAAAGAACTAATTCGTTAGAACTGTATTATATCAATTTTTTTGTTGTAGTAGAAGGATATTGTAATGCTAACTAGATTATTAATGCAAGTAATCACAAGGCTACGTCTGGTTGGGTTTTCACTCTTGGTAGTGAAGTTGTTTCACGAGCCTCTAAGAAACAGACATGTATTCCACATTCCACGATGGAATTTTAATTTGTAGCCTTCGTGGCAGCGGGCAAAGAGGTAGATTGTTAAGAAATTTGCTATTTGAAATAAAATTATGGCCACAACCGATGTCAGTCACTTTTGTATGCTGTGATAGTCAAGTTAATATATCTAGGGCTTATGGTAAAGTCTATAATAGAAAATATAGACATATTAGCTTGAGACATGTCATAAGTTATATGTTGTGTCGTTTCACAAGATGTGACTTCATTCTCTATAAATAAATGATGTAACCCAAGAATTTAAGCATTTTATTCTCCCATTATTTTCAATCGCATACACAATTTTGCAGAGAAACTTTGAAGGAAAACTTTAGAATTACTGTCTGCAGTTGGTGACTTTATTGTATTATAGAGATGAATTGTTTGTAACTCAGTAGCAACTCTTTCAAGAGAGGCAATTATTACCTTAAAGATAACGTTCTACACACTTCAAAGTTGCATTCATTTCAGATTATTGTATCGCTCAATTTTCTTCAACACACATGTGGGATGCTCTTCGATGCAATTTAACTAGGGGTGAAAGCTAGTCGGTCCGGACCGGACCAGACTGAAGCTTGGACCGGTTAGTCTCAGTCCAAGGATTTCTCAACTTTCAATCTTCGGTCCGGTCCCGGGGTGGGGTTTCCTTGGATCGGACCGACCGAATTGGAAAAATAAATATTTTTAATTTTTAAATATATTATTTATATTATTTTATATAATAATTGTATAATTAATTATGTGATTTTCATCTAATTTATTATTATTGAACATATAAAATTTTTTTTTAATGAGTTAGTGATATAATACACATTAATAATTCACTTAACTTTAATTTAATAATTTAAATAAAATATTTTTAGTAATTTATTTAATTTGAAAAAAAAAATAAAAAATAAAATAATTGGACCTGACCGACCAATTTACACCACTAAATTTAACTGTCTTTTGTGTTCCGTCTTTCCTGGCATTTCATTCTTTTGCATCCAACAACGTAAAACTAGTGTTCAACAACTACCTCAACAAGGATCCACTCTATTGCGCCAAACATCACCCAATTAGTGGTGATATTGTTTTAGCTTCATGCTAAGAAACTTGAGATCAGCCCAATCTACCTAGAGCCATTTTTTATTGCTGTTTTTTTATTTGTCGACTGACGTGAACTTGTTTGGTGTCTCCCTACCAGTACTTGTACTACCCTCTAGCTTAATTAAATTGCTATCTTGCCCATACAGAAAAGGGAGCACCTTTTCATGAATCACAGTTATGCAAATCCTAGTCCGAGTAGATGTAATAGGAAGCATTTCATCATTTTTCTTCTATGCCATCATCATTCCATTGATACTAAAAAAGATTTGCTTGGCCAGTTGTTTTACAGCAAAGCTACTTTCTACTAGGAAAAATTTGCAAGAGTATGTAAAAAATGGCATCAATAAACAAGCACGAGTATACAATAAAATGTCCGGCAACTATCAAATGAAACCTCAGAAAACAAAAAGAAAACTGTATGATAAAGAAAGCTGTTGTGTTGATTTCTTAAAATTATTAATCGGGATAGATTTACATTATCAACGATGTAACTGGAAAAATCCTTCAAATAGGTTCAATTCATCCCGTGACCTCTCTATGACTATCATCTACTACTAGCTCTCTTATCAACAGCAAATGAGATGAACTTCTACGATTCTAGAATGCTGGCAAGTCTTGGAAAATTAACCAGTCTGCTTCGGCCGGTACGCTAAAATCTGAAAGAGCAGGAGTATAATTTTAGGGATTGTTTGAACTATCAATGCAAGGGAATTCTAACAGTTTTCAAGAGCATCAAAAGTCAAAGATCAGTATTTGTACAACAAAGTGCCATATGAAAAGTATGAAAAAGCTTACCAAATGGTTCATGCTGGAAATGTATGTGGCTTTAAGCCTTCCCAAATCTTCGTGCTGTTGCAGAAGTTGTAGCTGGTCCTTGCATGGATCAACCAGCATGGGCACAGGATCTAGATCATCTGCATTTTCCAAAATGCTATTGGATTTAAACCCACCCAAAGTGTCTTGCCCTTTTAGGGCCCATATTTCAATGTCGTCAGCTTGTAAAGGCGTCCGTCGAGCAATGTACTGCATCATATGCATAACAAAATATACAAGCACTACAAGAGTTAGGGGTGACAGCTGAATATGATGTAATGTCAAAGAGAACAAGCATTGACTGACATTTCCATGTGAAGAACGCATCCAGAAGTGGTAACACGGCAAAATTAAAAAAGTTCAATTCATGTCAAAGGTTGAGCAGGTCCAAATTCCACAGGTGGACCAGAGCCATCCTCAAAATTAAAAATAATAAGCATCAGAAGAGAATTATACTATAGGTCTAGCTTAACTCAGAATTTCATAGTCAGGCAGTGAGCTAGAAGCCATGAATTACTTTGTGGCTAGTTCTGGACAATACTACAGCTGCAAAAGCTTCAAAGCTTCTGTCTATCCATGTCTATTTATACATTCATTGCAACCAACTCAGGTCAAGTGTATCCTGGACCCAAACGTATCCCACTAAACCTTTGACCTGCATTACATGTAACACCATTTCCTTTGTTTCTAAGAGGTGATCTACAATAGCAACTACAGAATGCATGACATAAAAATAAAATGAGGTAACTATAGTGATACTCAGACAAGGAAAATTCTTCTAATAAAAAGCTTAGGTTTTGACGGGGTTCAGCTTCCTTGGAATTTCTTTAGGAGAAGTTCCAATGTACTTCCTGTGAACTCGAGCATACTTCCTGATTAAGTTGTTTTTATTTGTCCAAAAGAAAAAGAATAACTTCATTTTCAAGAATTAATTCTAATCTCCAAGTAGCAAAAGTATTTCAGAATCGCAACACAAAAATTTACTTCTACAAGCTAGCAGTCTAAGAATAAGGTACTGCGACATAAAGCTTACTTCACATAGGTGTTTAACAGACAAACTTGGCCGACAGCAAAGGTGTGGCTGCTGCAAACTTGGTGTTTCCTTGTCCAGAGAAATAAGCATGAGATGAACATCTGACTGCAAACAAAGAAGAGACTTGAACAATGGAGGATATTAATAGAAAAGATAAAAGGAGTGGTGACCCAAATTGGGTTACTGAGGTGCTCAGTGAAAGGCAATGACTTCATAAATTTTATTCCATCACTCGGTGGATGTATTATTTAGCAATCTCCAAGTGGAACTTAATGCCAATGAACCCAAGTCATACATACAGTGCAACAGACCCTTCTATACCTCGTCGTTGTTCTCCTCTAAGCTCCGGAGATAATCAACCAACTTAGACAAGCGGGCATTTTGGGCACTCTTACTGCTGCAGCTGCTAGCATTCCCGTACCTTGTGTGACTCCGGGTACCAGCCCGGCCCCAAGCAAGCATTTCAGAGTTCCAAACAAGCCCAGGAGATATTCCTCTGTTTTCTCTGCTGACATCTAAATCATTTTCAGTGCACCCAACATCTGAATTGGCTGCTGATGAGGAAGGCAGAGATGACCTGATTCCTGCCCGTCTCTTGCGCCTTTTTTGCCTGACCTCTGTACATCGTTCATCAGCAGAGGATGAATCCTTGTTATCATTTTCGTCTTCATTATCCTCAGATCCTTGAAGTTCAATGCCTCGGCAGTTTCGTCTCCTTGAATGAGCAGTCCGACTACCGCGCTGCAATCTTGTCATAAATGGACCTCCTGTATCTTTACCCGTGCGTCTCTTAACTAAAGCTTCTGATTGTCGTTGAAAAATTTGGGCAATCGACGCTTGAATCTGTTCAAAAAAGCATTAAACAACACATTGATAACAAATCCAGCACTAATCCACCATCCTGAAACAACGTGATGCCTTTTTGAGTCTATTTATCCAGTAAAGAATGCTCACTTGTAAAATCACATTATCAGAAGGTAAGCATAAAAAGTAATGTTAACAGTGGCCAATAAATGTTTGGTAAGGTTGGTATTTATGTCTAGACATTCCTCACATAATCTAGTCAACAGATTATATGCAAATGTGTGTGTGTGTGTACATAAATATCTATATGTATGTCTGTGTAGAGAGAGAGAGACAGACAGAGAAGAATAAGGTATTTAATGAGCACAGCATCCATTACAAGAACAGTAGAACACTTCTCGTGTTCCAGAACTGAAATTCTCAACATAGTCAGCAGCCATAGTTTTATGAGAATGATTGATGCGTGTGATAAACGGCAAAAATCATGTTTGCATCATTATATGCATGGTTGTGTGACCCTGACCTGCTTATTACGTGTCCTCTCCTCTTCATGAAATGCCAATTCCTGAAATTAGATTCTCAGCAAGTTAGTGGTTGATTTGAAAACCAAAAGAAAATAAACAAATAAAAACTATCAGATACAGTCAACCACATAGCTAATACCAATCAACCATACCTCTGCCTCATACTTATCAATATCTGGATATAGAGCTGCAATTAGGGCATCATAGTTTGGATCATCTCTCAAAGAGCGTCTACTGGCACAATGTGTGCGGCAAGCAGGACACTCATTATTCCTGAAAAGTAATGAATGAAAACGCATGTTGAGTAAATCAGAATCAAATAAAGATGAGACTTGAATGGACCAATGTTACTTACCCCATTCGCATTGATTTGTCAATGCATTCCCGGCAAAAGCGGTGAAGGCATTCCATTACAGTTCGGGTTTTTTTAATAATCCCTGTCCAGGCAACAGATATGATTGATGATTCTTTTACCAGAATGAAAAAAAGCAATTTTTTTTTTCTTTGGGGGTGGAGAGGATACAATGAGCTACAGAGGTCATGGTTAAACCAGAACTGGCTGGTTGACAAAAATATGCAGTCTTCCCAGTAGTACCACAGTCAACAAATGTGAGCATAGCTTCCGAATTGGATCAAAACTTCTAGAATAAAGGGACTCCAAGTTGATAAACTAGTAGTCTTAATTCTTCAACAAGTCAAACAAGAAATCCATGTGAAGGTGAAATAAAACTAGAAATCCCATCCCCTTTAACCTAAAGACACCCTTGTTCTTTTTTTTTTTCTCCCTTTTCGTGGAAGTTCAAATTTCTTCATTGCAATAAGCACTTTGAACATTGTTTGAATGATAACGCACAAACTCAGAATTTCAGATAAAGCATGTTCATCTTATCTTCTACTTGACTCACAGACAATAAGCAAGATTTTGGAAGGGTACTAACTACTATGTACATATATAGAGATGAAAAATCATTACTGCACATTCCATCAGTTGAAAATTTTACCTCCAATATAACCAATCTCCACAGCCCTTCCTTCAAATATAACATTCAGTTTTCACTGGGAAAGGTGGATATAACTAGCTTTTTCTTGATTCTCATTATAAATCCTCACCAGTATTTGGCCAATTTCCTCATGAATTCACAGTGAAACTTAAAAAGAGCTTTCCTATGCCACAAACAGTCCCCCAATAAAAAACTAGGGGTGTTCAAAATCCCTGATGGACCGAGCAAACTGGCCTGAACTGATTGGTTAGAGCCCCTTTTGTTGGCTCAGTTTGGTCCGGTCTTCGGTGCAGATTTTCTTTAGGCCAACCGGTTCAGTCCTCAGTTTGAGAGGGTCTGTTCACTGAGATCGAACCAAACTGACAAAGCATCCAATGGTAAACTAATCGAAGCCGCTCCACCCACCAGCAATGCTTTCTGGTTCACCCCTGACTGAGGTTTCAAAGCTTCAGGTGTCCCAGCATCAAGACCAGACGAAAACCCCATGTTGAACATATCAGACCCAAATCAGCTTTTGACCTGCCACTCATTCTTGGGCCAGTTTTGTTGGTAAACAAGTTGAGTCTACTTTTGTTTTTTCCTTCGTCGAGCTTACAAATTCTTGGCCCACTCATCTCCCTTGGGCCTTGTTTCCCATCTTTCAATATAACCTTTATTAATCCATTTTTTTTCATTGGCACTGTGTGCGGGACAAAGTTCTGACTAATCCCAGGGGTGTACAAGCTCTCGGCAAGGAGTTTCCTGCAACTTTACTATTCCCTTTGTCTGAAGAGGGTGACTTTATCACCTATGGGCTCCTTCTCAGTGGGTTGCACAAATACACTTTCAGCAAAGCCCAAGCCCAAGCTCGAGTCCACCTTCCTTAATGAACGGATGACATCCTTTTGCATTTCAATCAAGTGAATTTTCATATAGTACACTGCTCATCTCACTTTCAGCAGTGCCACCATCAAGAACACCATTGCGTTCTCCTGTTGCATAAAATATGGACTCAAGCTACGAACAAGTCAATCATCTTCTGCAGCCTTCATTTTCTACCCATGCCTATGGTACTTCACCTTCCTTATTACCCATTTTGCTCCTGTTAGAAAAAATGACTTGCCAAGGCTTGACCTAGTCCACCCAAAGCCACCGCATACGACTGCTTGACCAGCGGGGCAACAAGTGGTCTTTTTGTTTCATCATCTCCACTTGATAATACCCCCCAAGATGTGAAAGCTTGTACAAATTCTTCATATTTATATATACCCCAAGGAAAGAGTGGAACAAGACAACAAATCGCTGGATTTCATGGCAAAAACCATGCCATCTACTAGGGCCTCTTCATTCTAGCATACCAAAGATTCTTGCTGACTGCCACCTCCAACATTTTTTTTTATAGGTAATCAAGAAGTTTTATTCATAGAAGTAGGCAAAGCCCAAGTACACATGGAGTATACATGAGAATAACCTAATTAGAGTGTACAATTGAAAGTAGGAGATCATAGACATTTAGCCCATTACAAACGATAGCCCCCACCCATAAGAACAAAGTTTTTGAAAAAAAAAAAACTTTAAGCTCATCCATTGTTCTCTCACGGTCTTCAAAGCTCCTATCATTTCTCTCCCGCCAAATGCACCAACACATACATATAGGAACCATTCTCCAAATCGCTGCCACTTGTGAGTTGCCTTGAAGGCCTCTCCAGCTTGTAAGGAAGTCCATCAGTCTAAAAGACATGACCCATAACAATCCAATTCTCGCGAAAAAATCATCCCACATGGTCTTGGCCACTTGGCAATGCAAAAACAAAAGATCTACCGATTCACCTTTCTTCTTACACATACAACACCAGTCCAACACCATTACCCGAAGTTTCCTTAAACTATTGTGGTGAGAATCTTGTCCAAAGATGTTGTACATGCGAGAAAAAACTGCTTTTGAATGAGCTTTTGTCTGCCATATACTTTTCCATGGGAACATGGTCATTCCAGGGCTCGTTAGAACTTGGTAAAATGATTTGACCGTGAATTTACCTTTCTTGGAGGAGCTCCAACTCATCTTATCTATGGTACCCTCTGTCATGCTTATAAAATACAATGCCTCATAGAACTCTGAGATAGTCTCCATCTCCCAGTCTTGGGCTGCCCTAATGAATTCTACAGTCCATTGAGGGGAGCCACCAAAAAAGACCAAGAGATTGGCTATCATTGCATCCTTGTCTCGTGCAATCTCAAAAATGGAGGCTACGTTCACCCCACCATTTGTCATTCTAAAATCCGATACCAGAGTCGTCACCCACCACAATATGTTCATGTCTTCGAAAGATTTCCCAGTGTCTCTTAATGTATTTCCACAAACTCACCCCATATGTGCCACGAAGCTCATTCGAGCCCCATCCTCCCCAAGCCTCCCCAAACTTTGAATCTATAACGGACTTCCATAGGGCCCCCCTTTCATTCTAGTATCTCCACAACCATTTACCCAACAGGATTTAGTTGAATTCAT
Organism: Juglans regia; assembly: GCF_001411555.2. Taxonomy (NCBI): domain Eukaryota; kingdom Viridiplantae; phylum Streptophyta; class Magnoliopsida; order Fagales; family Juglandaceae; genus Juglans; species Juglans regia. The sequence continues at coordinate 22,676,692 of NC_049901.1, read as the reverse complement.
CAAGTTCTGAATCCCCAAACCACCCCCAGAAATTGGGATACATAAAGTGACCAATTAACCAAGTGGAATTTGAACTCTTCCCCCCAATCCACTCCACAAGAAGTCTCATTGTAGCTTCTCTATATGGTTGGCAACCTTTATGGGAGCGGGAGCAAGGACAGAGAATAGGTGGGTAGGTTAGAAAGAGTGCTTTTAATCAAAGTAAGTCTACCACCTTTAGACAAGTACAACCATTTCCAAAAAGCCAATTTGCGCTCCACCTTTTCAACCACACCATTCAAAATCCTCTCCGATTTAAAGGGAGTACCCAATGGTAAGCCAAGATACTTCAAGGGTAAAGATGATACCTTCCAACCCAATAGAGAGGCAAAATTCTCCGTCAAGGACAGCCCCCACTGGAACCAATTCAGACTTAAGAGAGATTAACTCTCAAGCCTGAGACAACTTCAAAACTAAGAAGTTGAGCCCTCAAAGATTGGATATTCTCGAAATTTGCTGCACAAAGAGTATCGTCAGCAAAAAGCAAGTGAGAAATATCCATAGAACCATAATCACCATTCCCTACCGCAAAACCACAAATATACCCACATTCCACAAGACCCACAATCATCTTACTAAGAGCTTCTATGACGAATAAAAAAAGTAAAGGAGAGAACGGGTCACCTTGTTTCAAACCACGGGAGGAGTCAAATAAACCCACCAGAGAGCCATTCACTTGGATAGAGAATTGAATTGTAGAGATGCAAAACTCTACCCATTTCTGTCATGTCTCCCCAAAGCCACATCTTGCAAGTAAATAAAGTAGGAACTTCTAGTTGACGTGATCATAGACTTTCTCCATGTCTAATTTATAAAGTAACCAGGGTTCTTTAGATTTGAGTCGACCATCCAAAACTTCATTTGCAATTATGACCGAATCTAGAATTTGTCTACCTTTGACAAAGGCATTCTATGGCTTCGAAATTACCTTTTTCATCACCATACCCAATCGATTCGCTAACACTTTAGAAAAGATCTTGAAAACCCCATTCACAAGGCTAATGAGACAATAGTCTATAACATCCACAGATCCCATCTTTTTGGGAATGAGTGCTAGGAAAGTAGCATTAAGGCTTTTTTCAAAATTGGCATTAGTATGAAAATCTTGAAAGACCAGCATAAGGTCGCCCTTGATCACTTCCAAACAAGCTTGGAAGAAACCCATGGTAAAACCGTTAGGGTTTGGAGCCTTGTCACTAGCCATGCCACGGATTACTTTACCCACTTCATCCTCCTCAAAAGGCCTCTCTAGCCACCTTGCGCACTGCTAATCTAATGCTAAAAAAGTTAAATCATCCACTTTCAGGCACCAAGTGTGTTGATCAGATAGTAGATGTTGTTAATACTGCACAATGTGGTTCTTGATGACTAATTGATCCGTGGACACTAGGGCTGGGCTCCGACTCCGACGGAGTCGGAGTGCTCGTTTTCGACCTCCGACTCCGACAAGAGTCGGAGCCAAATTGGAGCTCCGACTCCGACTCCGAACTGGAGTCGGAGTCCGACTCCGATCGGAGGTCCGACCTCCTATCGGAGCTCCGACATAAGATCGGAGCTCGACGTGCGCTCGAGGTTCGCTCGACTTCCGCTCGACTTTCGCTCGAGCGAACCTCTTTGTAAGAGGTTCGCTCGACTTCCGCTCGACCTGTCGCTCGAGCAGAACTCTTCCAGAGAAGTTCGCTCGACTTCCGCTCGACATATCGCTCGAGCCAATGTTCAATACAACGTGTGCTCGACTTGCGCTCGACACCTCGCTCGAGCGAAAGTGTACAGTAAAAAAAATTTCGGAGTCGGAATCGGAGCTTCTTGGAGCTCCGACTCCGACTCCGACTCCGAATAGATATTCGGAGCTACTCCGAATTCCGACTCCGAATTCCGATGACTCCGACGAAGTCGAAGTCGGAGTTGGAGCGGAAGTCGGACGGAGTCGGAATTTTGCACACCCCTAGTGGACACTGCACCATCTCCCACCAACATATCAATAGTTTTATTCCTCATATGAGAATTAGCCACCCTACAGAAGAACTTCGTGCACTTATCTCCCTCCTTGAGCCATAGTGCGCTTGATTTTTATCACCAAGAGATCTCCTCCAACAATGTTACTCTGTTCTATGAATACCTGGCTTTTGCGGGTTCTCTCAGATTCAGAGAGACTTCATGCCTCCTCCCCCTCAAGCCCTGCAGCTCCTCCAAAAGAAAGCGCCTTTGTTGTATCAAATTACCAAAAACTTGTTCATTCCATTACTTGAGTCTGTTTCAGCGCTTTTAACTTTCTTGCCATTATGAAGCTTAGAGAGCCTTGGAAATTGTAAGTAGACCACCATTGTCTAACCCTGTCTACAAAACCGTCAGATTTAAGCCACATATTCTCAAATTTAAAATACATTCTACCGCCTTGGATGCCTCCACAATCTAGAATGATGGGGAAGTGATCAGAGCATAATCTAGGTAGTCTCCTTTGAGTTACATCCGGATAATGCAACTCTCAATCAAGAGTTAACAAAAACCTATCAATTCTCGACCAAGATAGGAATTCTCGGTTGTTGGACCAAGTAAACGTACCTCCAGTTAATGGAATATCCATAAGCTTATGTTCCGAAATGAAATCAGAAAACTCCCTCATGGTAGGAGTGATGTGGGACACACCCGATCTTTCACTCAGGAAATGAGTTAGTCCCCCCATATAGCTTGGTAACTCCCACCAACTAAGAAGCCCCGCCAATTCTTCCCACAATGACCTTCTCTCCGAATCAACATTAGGGCCATAAATTCCAGCGAAAACCAACTGAATAAAAATACTTTGTTTCCAACTCGAGAAAACTTCACATAGCCCTTACTTTCTTCAACCTGCATCAGTATACCCATTGACTGCATCTCCTACCCTTACTCCTCTCTGTGATATGGACCACTATGATTCACTCCTTACAAACCTCAAACAATTTTTATTCAATTAAAAACCAACATACAAAGGCCCATGATTTAGAAAGAGGTGCTCCTGGTAAGGAAAATATCCATAGAGAATAAGGATGAAGAAGAGGTTATCTCCAATGAGAATCACCAGATTTGGTCATTATCGAGAGAGATGGGTAGGACAAAGAGACTTATTAAATTCATTTTGATATATAATAATAATTTGAAAACAGGTGAAACGATGCGAAAAAGAAGTATAAATCGTTAGTCTACCTTTGAGGATTGCTTTTTGATGACTCATTCACATTGAGGAGGGGGCAGGAGAATGAGTGCAACTGGACTTGCAAACAAAACAGCAAAGTGCTTCATATCAAATTTTGACTAAGTTTATTATCCCATCAAAGTACGTGGAGTAAGCCACATTCTAGCAAATATGCAATTAGTTACAGTGATCTTCATCAACATTTTTATTCTGGCAAGGCCACATGTTTGCTAATTCAGTAGTCACTGCATTATTTCTCACTACCAAGTCACATCCTAGTTGGCCTCTCACTCATTCACATGTAAACTGACCATATGATTCCTTGCCAAGTTAGTTTTGGTTAGAGTTTGAGATACAAATATTTGAAATGGGAGACAGAGACAAGATTTGATTCCGGCACAATGTATGATGTGGTGGTAGGACTCACAAGGAAGCTTTTCCAAATGTCTGGTGTTCTTCATGTTAAGGACTCTTTTATTGTAGAAAATATGGAGATATCTAGTGATTTCCACCAATGGAATGTTAGCCTTATCTAAGAAGCTCATGATCAGAGGTAAAAGCCTCTACTGCCTTCTTAATCCAATAAACTCCATTACTTTGAGACAAGGAGGTGAAGATAACCTCCTTTGGGCTCCTTCCAAGAAAGGGATGTTCAATGTTTGTTCTTTTTATAAGGCGCTTATTTCCCATGATAGTAGTCAAATTCCTAGGAAGAATATATGGCAATCTAAGGTACCTTTGAGAGCTGCTTTGCTTGGATGACCTCTCTAGGAAAGTTTCTCACCATGGATAATCTAAGAATAAAACATGTTATGATTTATTGGTGATGCATATGTAAGAAGAGTGAGGAGTCCATAGATCACCTCTTATTCCATTGAGAGGTGGCTAGTGCTTCATAGAGTGGTTTTTTAAGCTAGGTTGGCTTGGCTTGGGTCATGCCTAGAAAGATGTGGATCTTTTTTACTCTTGGAGAGGGGATAGGTGGCTGCCCACAAATTGCAGAATTTTGGGAAATGGCCCCTACTTATGGTGTATTTGGAGAGAGAGAGATGATAAAAATTTCAAGTCTTAGGACATTCTTTTTCAATACTCTCCTCCTTTTGGACAGATTCTATGAACTTTAATGGGCTTAGTTTCCATTATTTTCTTGTGTCTTCTTCCCTTTCTAGATAGGTGTCTTTCTCGTATACATCTTGTGTACTTGGATTGTGCCTTTTGATTTTGTTAATGAATTTTTATTACTTACAAAAGAAAAGAGTTTGAGATACATGTGAATAAACTACTGCATTCAATTTGAGATTTTTGCAGAGTGCTTTGGAATCGAGATAGAGCAATGGGATGAGACAGATGGTGGGTACCATATGGTCACCCATCATCAACAAATGAAAATAGGCATCTTAAATAGGAATCGAAACAAATGGCCACTGGCTTCATATGTAACATTCATTATTAACATTGTAACAGGAAAACAAAGACACCAAATAACCACTCCTGCCATTGACGCTGAGCATGACTTTTTGTGGATGATCTAAGACAGGAAAATTTTGGTATGATTATGATTGTTACAGTACATTCAACATTATTTTTAACAACACTTATAGGTTCTGATTCCAGTAACAATGACATAAGTTTACCCAAAAAAACAACAATGGCAGAAAATAAAGAAAATGCAGCAACTTATAATATGACCTCTTGCTGCTTGGTATAATGTCTCAAACATTTTTTTGATAAGTAGTATAATGTCTTAAACATGAAAAGTGATATTCCCTGATTTCCGAGTTTTTCTTTCCATATACAAACCTTTCTATGGGCAAAAGTGTCCAACTAGCATATTGTTTCTAGTGGAAACAAAACTTATTTTTCATAGGTGTCAAGTGGAAAAACACACCAACATAACTCAGAATAATTTTTAACCACACAATGTTGAGAGCAAAACATACCAAGACAGATAGGACACTGCACATCTTTACGAATGTCCGTCAGTCGTACAAAAACAAATCTGCAAGAGAAAACACAAGAACATAGAATCAGTACTTTGCACCTGGTTAATCATGAATACAGTAAGAATTCATACAGGCTACTTGATTGATTATAGTACACACAAACCTTTTGAATCAAGAGAATGTAAATCTCTTGGCTTTATTGATAAAATGCAGAAACAAAGTAACCTTTCTTTAAAGAAATTATGTGTTAGCAATATGGCTAGATTTTCAGTACACTCCTAGACATAACTAATTGATATAAGCTTCTAAAAGTCAGAAAACTAATGGCTTCTTGATAATGGGGTGCCAGATGCAGCCATTGCCTCCAGCCTCCTGGCAATCCATCCAAACATTGTGAGTTTTTTTCAAGGAAAGGATTTGTCTTCTTCCCTTTCTTTCTCACTAAAGCCCCTAGTTAAAGGGAGGAACTGGCAATCTTGACATTGGTTGGCATCTTCCCTCATGTCAACCATGTATGGCGCATATCTCACAAACTTCTCAAGTTTTGTTCTTAAGATTAGATTCTATGCTGTCATTCGTAACTCAAATCATTTACTTATAAGGCTGCAGTACATAGAAGATTGGCAATAGCTGTGATTAAAGGAATATTAAAAAAGTTCTCATGAGCCTATGATCAATCCAATCATCAAAGGTGAAATTAAATCATCAGTTACAACTGAACTAACATCCTGATCTTTGCTTCCAGCCCATTTTTTGTGGATCATGAGTGCTGTTCCAAACATCAACATTAGCACAAAAACCCCTAAAGATATTCACTCACTACATCCTTGCTTAAATCAACTTCTTCTTCAATTTGCGTCGTTTAACTTTCAAAACTTTGGCCCCATTCATGCCCAACTAAAAATGGTGGGAAGCAAGCTTTACATCAGAAACAGTTCTTATGCCCATTGAAGATGGAAGCCATAAGGGTCTGGACATCAGAGATAGAAAGGTAGAGATGCTTGTTTCCACTTTCGAAGTTAGAAAAGTTTCTTGAACTTTGAATACCATGAGAGTATTGGCATCTTAACAAATACCATGAATCTATCATCAGAATTAAGATCATAATCGGCACAAGAGAGTGTCAAATCAAAGGGATGTCATATGAGACCATAAAAAAGTGAGAAGTAGCATTGATTTTGAGTTGGTGGCAGACAAGGTAACAATTTTGATATTATCCATCCTATAGAGGAATGCGAAAGGCTCTATAGCTTGTCCCCTCCAAAGATGGTACTGACGGTCTACAACTCATTTCCCAAGTAAATGTAATAGCACCCCAATCTGGCAGTAGATGAAGGCCATAAGGTTCAATCCCGACCTTTGATTCAGAGGGATCACCCAAGAATCGATGATTCATTCAGATGCCACCAAATCGTCCATTACCTTCCTCCTTCCTCCTACATTTCTTTCTTGTATCATGGTGTCATCACCACAATAAAATGCATATATTTCCAAGACTGATATAGTCAAAAGCCAGGTGCTTCCTACTATGCATTCTGCTCTACAATTCCAAAAAAAAAAAAAACAATATATATTAAGCAGACAAAATGGGAAAAAATTGTACATACCAGGCAATTCAAATACATATATAATCACATTACCGAGGGGATCTATTACTTGGATAAACAGCAACAAATTCCTTACATCTTGACTATCCAAATCCAAATGATGCAGATTTTAATATAAATTAAGCATTTCAAATACAATGAAGAAACAACAGAATATATGTATATTGTATAAATGCAAATTTGGATTCAAGCATTATATATGGTACAGAAATATCACATTCCAAATCTAAATTAACCTCATTAAAACAATCAACGACATGGAAGTGCTTCAGAAAAGGTAATTAATTACAAGAATGCTCTGCAAAAAGAGAAATTTTGGTTACAAGCAAACACATAGTTGGAGTTCGTCCAAGCATACTAACAAATAGGCATCATTCCAACAGTATACGATCAATTAAGACATAAACCTTTAATTCTAACGAGTTAACAAAACGCTTTCATATACTTTCAGATTTTAGCTTCATGATAACTAGATGGTAAGTAACTAGTGCACAAGTAAGAAACAGATCGCGACATGCAACAGTCTCTAACGCATTACACAAAGTAGAACCAAAACACAAAGAGCGATGCCAAATTAAAAAACATTCATGTTCTTTAACATACATTGTCGCCCTGTTAACGATAAGACAACCCATCAATACCCAAAACGAAAACAGCATATAAACAAAAAAAGAGCCTAAATATCCAACGTAAGTGTTCGAAAAAGAGAAAAATCTGCCACCATCCAGCGGCAAAAACAACATACACGATCATAAAACGAATCACACATTAAACAAGAAACAGAGGAAAGTCAAAACAATGAGAGAGAGGTAGAGAGTGAGTACTCGGGTTTTTCTTGGGAGATAGAAGATGGGCTGCCCTCAGAATCTGAAAATACAGCAATAGCTTGAGCTAATCACGAAAATAAAGCAGGACCCAGATGACAAAAACCAAATTTCGGACCAGACGGAGCACGTATGTAAAATAAATGAAGCAGAAGATAGACAGCGTTAAGATACTTAACCTTCTGCTTCATCTTCATCATCTTCATCGTTTTCTTGATGTAGCATTTGTTCTTGATGAGGTTGCTTAACCTCCGCTTCATCATCATCTCCTTCCTCTTCTTCTTCTTCTTCTTCTTCTTCTTCTTCTCCTCCTCCACCCACTTCTTCTTCATCTTCTTCCTCGACTTCTTTTTCTTCATCTTGCTGCTCTTCTCCTTCTCCTTCTCCTTCTACATCATCTTCGTCTTCTGGTTCGGGCCGAGATTGCTCGGTATGCTGGTGATGAGGCTCTTCATCGTCCAGATTCTCTGACAGAGAACGCTTCTGCGCAGGCATTGATAGTAACACAGAGCGACAGAGAGAAGAGAGCTTTTTTATTGTTTCCTTTTCGTGCGAGCGTTTTTGTTGGAAAGAGAGAACAGCGAGAGGAAGGAGAAGGTAGGAAGAAGAATGAGATGGGAAATTATATGGGCTAGCCTTTCACTTTATATAAATATATATACGCACGTATATACAAGTATCTTCTCGCAATTGTATACAAAATACAAATACAATACAGGTGGGTGCTCGGAATAAAAAATGTTACGGCAAAGCCAAGAAAAAGCATCACATGGTGATGGTGAATCGATCTGGGTGCTGGGCACATTCACAAAATTAGACAAACATTTGTTGCCAATACTAGGGGACATATCCATTGGAGGGTAAGTCTATCCCAGCAGCCGTGGTAATTCTAGCTCCAATAGTATATATTTAAGTTGTTGCAGTTAAAAAGTTCATAATTGGGTCTTGGGTTAGGCAAAGAGGTCCGCCCCTGGTGTGTACTAGTCTACTAGTCCCTTCTACCAGCGATGCGTTCATGGTCTTAAATGGTCGTGTCGTGCCTCCGATGTTGTTGCTTTGAATAAATTATGTTCAAAGGAAGCATACACTCTATATACATTAGTATGGGATAATATCATAGGATTTCGGTCCAATTGTGTTGGCCTTCGAGATCGGAATAATCATTAACAGGAACGGTCGGAGGCATTCGCATTTCATAGTCAGAGGTGAAATTCTTAGATTTATGAAAGACGAACAACTACATAAGCATTTGCCAAGGATATTGTTATTAATCAAAAACAAAAGTTGGGAGCTCAAAGGCGATCAAATTTCATCTTAGTCTTAACCATAAATGATGTCGACCAAGGATCAGTAGATGTTGCTTTAAGGACTCCACTGGCACCAGGGGGTTTAGTTCTTCTATGGAGCAGCAGAGTCCAATTAGAAGTGTTGAACTACACCCAAAAACATATAAATGCATGGATACCATGTGAGGTGGTTGCTAACTTGTTACTATGGCCACCCTGAAACCCATAAAAGGGCTGAAGCTTGGGAGTTACTTTCAGCTTTAAAACCAAGAGGCCTCCAAGGGTGGTGTGTGTTAGGAGATTTCAATGAAATCCTAACCCAAGATGAGAAGATAGGGGCAGGCCTAGACAAGAGAAACTTATGGAGAACTTCAAAAGGGTATTGGAGAAGGGGAATTTGTCAGATTTGAAATGGATGGACAGCAAGTTCACATGGAGCAACAGGCATGAGGATGCATCTTTTACTAAAGAAAGACTAGATAGGGTTGTAGCTAACCCAACTTGGGTTCAGCTATTCAAGGAGTGTTGGGTGGAAATGTTAACTGGCAGGAGCTCTAATCATAGACCAATTTTGTTGACCATGAACAGGAGGGATAGAAACGGATGGAAGGCAGGCATAATTTTTAGATATGAAGCAAGTTGGTTGAAAGAAGAGGGTTGTAAAGAGGTGATCCAAGGGGCATGGACAAAAAAGGAAGAAAGGAGAGGGTTACAAACATCCATAACAAAAAAGCTAGAAAGCTGCAGAGGGGCACTTATGGGATGGAGTAGGTAGTTCAGTTTGGATAAAACTCAGCCAAGCACAGAACCCTTGGAAGATTGCCTGAAACATATAAAACCTTGAGTCCCAAGGGAAGCAAATGGAAAACTGCTCAGGCCTTTTTGTAAGAAGGAGATTGAGGAAGCTATTATGAGCATGGCACCTTTGAAGTCTCCAGGTCCCGATGGTTTTGGAGCCTGTTTCTACCAAAACCATTGGGGAATAATTGGAGATGATGTGTGTGCAGTAGTGCTAGACCACCTAAATGGTAACACTCCTTTCCAACCAATAAACTTCACCTATATTGCTCTAATCCCAAAGAAGAAGGACCCCAAAGTAGTTACTGAGTTCAGGTCCATTAGTCTATGCAACATATTCTATAAAATTGTTTCCAAAGTGCTTGTTAACAGGTTCAAAGGAGTATTGTCAGAAATCATTTCAGGTAATCAAAGTGCCTTCATACCTGGAAGAATTATTACTGACAATATCATGCTGGCTTATGAGGTCTTGCATACCATGAAGGTGGGGAAGAAGGGAAAGAAAGGGAATATGGCCATTAAGCTTGATATGTCAAAAGCTTATGATAGAATTGAGTGGCCTTTTGTGAAAGCAGTTATGAAGAAGCTTGGTTTTTGCCTTGAATGGACAGAACTAGTTATAAGGTGCATCACTTCAGTATCTTACTCTGTGCTAGTCAATGGAAAGCCAGGAGCAAAAATCCTTCATTCGAGGGATTTGAGACAAGGAGATCCCCTCTCCCCTTACCTTTTCATAATGTGTGTTGAGGGACTAAGCTCTCTGCTTAATCACTCAGATTCGATTAGGATCACTAAAGGGGTCACGGTTGTGAGAGGAGGGCTGAGAGTAAATCATCTGCTCTTTGTAGATGATTGCATCTTATTTGGGAGAGCTTCTGTAGAGGAATGGAGGAGTTTACAATATTTGTTGCTAAGGTATGAAAAAGCATCTGGACAATGTCTGAATAAAGATAAGACAACAGTGTTCTTTAGCTCAAACACACCTATGGCAGATAGGGACTTAATCCTAAGTGAAGGGGGGTTACTGGTACAAGGCATTTATGAAAAATACCTAGGTTTACCCACCATGGTTGGTAAATCAAAATACAATACTTTTAGATGTCTCAAAGAGAGAGTGTGGCACAAAATCAACAACTAGAAGAATTGCTTCCTGTCAGGGGCAAGCAAGGAAATCTTGATTGAGACAGTTCTACAAGCCATCCCTTCTTACACAATGAGTGTGTTTAAGCTGCCTAAAAAACTGTGTAAGGAGATCAATGTGATGCTTTCCAAATTCTGGTGGGGTAATCAACAGAAAAGCAATGGGATTCAATGGAGGAGTTGGGAAAAAATGGGGAAAGCAAAGGGAAAAGGAGATTTGGGATTTAGAGACCTGGCCAGCTCAATGTAGCCCTTCTTGCAAAACAAGCGTGGAGATTGTTACAAAATCCTCATTCTTTGGTTGCCAAAATCTACAAAGAGAAATATTTCAGGAACACCTCTATCACTGAAGCAAGCTTGGGGAATGCCCCATCTCTGATATGGAGGAGTGTTTGGTGCTCTTTGGGGCTGTTGAATGAGGGGCTAAGACGGAAAGTTGGGAATGGAGCAGAAATCAGCATTTGGGGACAAAAATGGTTGCAAATCCCCTCAACCTTTTGTGTTCAATCTCCCATCTCGAGACTAGATGCAGATGCAAGAGTTATAAAACTGATTGATGATGATTCAAAGGAATGGAATGAAGGATTGATCAGGTCAGTTTTCATCAAAGAAGAAGCTGAGCACATATGCAATATTCCTACTAGCTCAAGGGGTGTGGAGGACAAATTGTTATGGGGTCCCTCAAGAGAAGAGGTCTATTTAGTTAAAAGTGCCTATTTTTTGGAAGAAAACATAAAGAAGGCAGTAATGGGAGAGTCTTCAAGGGAATCAGAGTTAGACAGTAGGTGGAAGACCATATGGGACATGAAAGTCCCTGGCAAGGTGGAGATTTTTATGTGGAAGGCAGGGAATAATCTCCTTGCTACCAGAGGTAACCTCTTTTCTAAAAAAGTTATTGATAATCCTTTATGCCCCATCTGTTTAAGAGGTGATGAGACTATGATGCATGTGCTCTGGCACTGTCCTGCTACTAGGGATGTGTGGGCTGAGTCTCTTAGAGCAAGTCAAAAGTGGTGTGTTAATGAAGCTGGCCTGCTTAAGCTTTGGGAGGATCTGTCAGGGAAGCTTGATAAGAATGAATTAGAGGAAGTGGCATTCATCATGAGGGGTGTGTGGATGAGAATGAACAAATTTATTTTTGAAAATGAATTTTCCATTTTAAGTAGTGTAATAAGAACTACCAAAGAATTGTTGGAAGATTTCCATTCAGTAGAGGAGGGGACAGATGTTACAGGTATGCCTAACAATCAAACCTCAACTGTAGTTCCCAAGTATTGGTTACCTCCAGGAGAAAACAACTTTAAAGCTAATTAGGATGCAGCATGTGATATCAAACTTAGGCAAATGGGGATAGGAGTCATCATTAGAGATGAAAAGGGGGAAGTCATAGCAGCTTACTGTGGAGCTAGAGGTAGTGTGGATCAACCAGTAATAGCAGAAGGACTTGCACTTAGGAAAGCTATGGAGCTTTGCAGTGTTCTGGGGCTGAATAGAGTGATATTTGAAGGAGATGCTCAGACCATTGTTAAAGCCGTTTGTAATCTAGATGAAGACCTGTCTCATTATGGAAGCATCATCGAAGATTCAAAGTCTTTTCTAGTCATTTGGTCCAATTGGACAGTTCAGTACACACATAGAAACACAAACACAGTAGCACACAATTTGGCAAAGGTAGCAATACAATCAAATGTAGAACAAGTATGGATAGAAGAGACACCAACTTGTATTTCTTCCTGTCTTCAGAAAGATATGGAAGGACTTGTAGACAATGTTCTATGAATGAAATGAAAGTACGAGGTATCATTTTCATAAAAAAGAAAAAAAAAGGACTCCACTGGCATCTTATGAGAAATCAAAGTCTTTGCGTTCTAGGGGGAGTATGGTCACAAGGCTGAAATTTAAATGAATTGACATAAGGGCACCACCAAGAATGGAGCCTGTGGCTTAATTTGACTCAACACTGGAAAACTTACTAAGTCTAGACATAGTAAGAATTGACAAACTAAGAGTTCTTTTTTGGTTAATTTCATTAACGAACGAAACCTTAGCCTACTAACTAGCTATGCAGAGGTGACCTTCTGCGACCAACTTCTTAGAGGGACTATGGTCACTTAGGCAAGGAAGTTTGAGGTAATAATAGATATGTGATGCCTTTAGATGTTCTGGGCCACATAGTGCTACATTGATGTATTCAACGAGTTTATAGCCTTGGCTGACAAGCCCGGGTAATCTTTGAAATTTCATCGTGATAGGGATAGATCATTGCAATTGTTGGTCTTCAACAAGGAATTCCTAGTAAGTGTGAGTCATCAACTCGTGTTGATTATGTCCCTGCCCTTTGTACACACTGCTCATTGCTCCTACCGATTGATTGGTCCAATGAAGTGTTCGGATCGTGCTGACATGAGTGATTCGCTGCCGGTGACATCACGAGAAGTCCACTGAACATTATCATTTAGATGAAGGAGAAGTCGTAACACATGTCTCAGCAGGTGAACATGGGGAACGATCATTGTCAATACCTGTCTAGCAAAACAGCCTGTGAACTTGTAATAACCTTCTAGGTTGAGGGTGTAATGCCCCCTCCCAAAAATGGTTGTGAGGGCACGTGGAAATTGGCCACTACTCCTCGTGCGTGGTGGGTCAACCTTCTCATACCCTTACCAGCCGAACAATGAACCCCGACACGATCTATGCCAAGGAAGATAAACAAGAAGTAGCCACGGGCGCCCTGGAAACTGTGTGTGTGCTATTAGTGACATATTACCATGATACATAACGGTCACTTTTTTCTTCTTATTCTTTGTGAAATCATCACTTGTCTCAAAAGGTTAAGTTGATGGGAAGATATAAATTTAATTATTTGTATTATAATCTTAACATTTCACCTCATGTGTGGGCAAGACTCTTCATCAATGAGTAGCCCAACACGTGAAATATTTAATTAAATGGGATAGAGTGCAGAGTCAGGATTCGAACTCAGGACCTCTACTCTGATACCATGAGAAATCACCACTTTTGTCAAAAACTTAAATTGATGGGAATATGTAGATTTAATTATTTATATTATATTCTTAACATTATTCTTCTTAAAAAATGAATATATTATTTCTTTACAAAGATAGGGTACAAAGGATCTACTAAGGATAACAATACATAACACGATCTGTGAATCTAAAACGAAACGAAATTAGTAGGTTTGGGTTTGATAGAAATGGTTTAGGTCAAAATAGGTTGGCCAAATAAAATTCGATTAATAAATAGGTAAATTGCGGTTCAATCCATGAAACCCGCAATCAACCCGTACAACATGAATAAATTTTATTTTTAAATTTTATAAATATTTAGCATTATATGCATGTTTTTGTTGTTTGGATGTGATATTAATATTAGTATTTGACAACTTAATATCTCAAACTATTAAGTATTTTTGGTTAATGTATAATTTTTTTATGAAAACATTAACTTTCTTATATATTATTGGTTCGGATATTGATAATAAAATATTTTATCATGAATTCATTTGTAATTATGAATGATTTTACATAGTTATCATTGTATCATCTATGAAATCATATTAATTGAGTTAAAAATAAATATATAGGCTAAGTCAACCCATTTCATAAATGGGTTGAAATAAGCTAAATGGGTCGTGTCCAAAATTATTAAACGGGTTAAGCGGGTCGTGTCATGTCACCCATTATTTAAATGGATTGTATTAAGATTTTAGGGTCAAACCCATTGAATTAAATTGGTTGTATTCAGATTGGCTCATAAAGTCTAATACTCATGATTGGACACGACTCGCAAATACGAATTGTCACCCCTAAGATCTATAAAGCAATGGAAATGACTCCCAATGCCTAAGAAAAGAAAAATATTGTTATTAATTGCCTAAGAAAAGAAAATTATTGTTATTAATCTTTAGAGTCGTCTCTATAGGTTGCAGTGCCTAGGGCCAAAATCCTCAGTTTGGCCTTTCTGATGTTTAAAAAATAAAATTTTATACATTGATTTTAATCTTCACTTTTTATTTTACATTTTTATTTTAAAGTTATTCCTATCATTTTGTAAAGCAAAATTAGTAATTATGATTTTACACCATCTTCTCAAATGATAACCCACTTAATATTTTTTGGGAAATGATGGTTTAGAGAGGATTATAACAAATTTAGCTTTACAATATGTGCTTTAGATTCTTAGAAGCAATTATAACTATTGTTGTCAATAAAGTTTTATAAACAATGATAAGTGTGATTTTTATGTGATTTTGATTACTCTTTTATTTATGAAAAGTGTCAGTTTTCCTTCAATTCTATTGATTTTATTTTATTTCTATATATTTTTCTTTATTTTCTTGGATTTGAATGAATGAGAAGATTTAGTGTGAAAAGAGAGCATTTTGTTTCAAAAGATGAGACTATGGATCCAAACATCCGAGATGCGACAAGATCTAAAGAGAGCCGAGGAGATTTAGGTGAGGAGACCCAATGGCGACCAGAATTGGTGACAAGAGTTAGGTGATGAGCGAGATGTTTTATCTCCTAGGCGAGAAGATTTGGCAACAAGGGTCCAAGTGGTTAGATTGGGCAACCAATCTATATGACCAACTTAAAAGACAACATAAACGACATTGTGGGCAATAACTAGTAAAGGCAAATAGCTTTACCACTCGGTAGGTTGGCAAGAGGAGTCTTTCATCTCGGTCAGGAACCTTACATCTTGGCCATTGGGTGAGGAGACCGGTTATATTAAGCACATACGGCATCTACTTAGTGGGACCCTTTCGAGTTTCGCAATCAATCTGCTGACCACTAAATCCTCCCGAACTTTGCAAATCAAGTTGTTTATTACTGAATCTTCCATTTTAGATAATTCCGTTATTCTTGGAATACTTTTCTTTTATGTTAATATTTATCTTTAGAAACTATTTTTCAGATCTTTGGACTAGATTGTAGCTGCATTTATCTTTTTTTATTTATTTAAATTTTGACATCTATTTAACCCCGGCTTGTGGGATGAATACAGGGAGTCTGAGTTTTAGAGGCCATTTGTCTAGAGTTTATTTTTTAAGTTTCTTTCAATGAGGCGGATCTAAAGGACAAAGGTGAGAGCCGCATGCTTCATCAACGGACTCCAACGAAGAACACTAGTTTTATTATTTTTCTTTTCAATTTCATTATGAGCTAGTTTTATTTTCTAGAGTTTGATGTAGTCTAGCATTGAACACACAATTTATATTTTAAATTATTTTATTTTCAAGATTTTCATGATTGAGTTTTTATTCTTTGTTCTTAATGCTTGCAACTTTCTAGCTAACTATTGTTCGATCTATTAAATCACAATGAGACCAAGAGGTGATTTGTGATTAGAGTTCTAGGATTAAGCACCATTAGTTGAGCGAAAGTAAAGATACTTTACCATGATTAGTGTGATTTTTAAGAAAAATCCAAATAACTTAATGAATCTCCAATTGATTAAATTCACATAGAGATATGTAGTTATTGATTGAGATATTTTTAGTATTGTTCAAAAGAAAATATTGAATAGTTAAGAGACTTTTATCATCAACTTGGGATAATTGGAATTCTATAACAAGTAAGAATAAATTGTGTGGGACTCATTAGGTGAAATCAAACGCTCTAGATCTATTCTTGTTATCTTTGAAATCTTAATTTTAATGGTCTTTTCTTTAGTTTAATTTAGATAATCTATGCTTTAAATTTCAGTTTTCTAAATAGTAATTAATTTATTAAACTTCAGTACTCAATAGCATAATTAATCCATGTGGGTTCGACATCCATTTTCTTTAAAACATTTTACTACTTGTTATGATTTTGTGCATTTGTAGATATTTTCAACATAACAAGTTTTTGACGCCGTTGCCTGGGAATTAATTAATTTTTTTTTATATTGATACCAGTTAGATTGTTACTAATTTGGATTTTATTTTATTTATTGTTAAAGGTTGTCTAAATAGATCTCGGCTTTGCTTTTCTTCTATTTCTATTTCGGGATTTGGAAGTGTATGCCCCGATTTAAACCATTAGAGCCTATACTTTTGAATCCCAAGATTGAGAGAACTTTACGTAGAATAAAAGAAAAAAGAAGAAGAAAGTGGCTACTGCATCTACATTCACCATGGCCGACCAAGATAATAAAGCTTTGAGGGACTATGCTATACCCTCTGTCAATGAGGCGGCATCTAGTATAAGGCGGTCAGTTATACAAGCCAATAACTTTGAGATCAAGCCGGCCATCATTCAAATGATTCAATAAACAGTCCAGTTTGAGGAGCTGTCACAAGAGGATCCTAATATCCATATTGTAAATTTCTTAGAAATTTGTGATACTTTTAAACACAATTGAATGACAGATGATGCGATTCAATTGAGACTTTTTCCTTTTTCACTTAGGAAAAATGCAAAAACTTGGTTGAACTCTTTGTACCTCGGCATCATCAGTACCTGGGAGGAGTTGGCACAAAAATTTTTAGCAAAATATATCCCTTCAGCCAAGACAACGAAGTTAAGGAATGATATTACTACCTTCACCCAATTAGAGGGTGAATCATTATATGAGGCATGAGAGAGATACAACGACTTATTGTGCAAGTGTCTGCATCACGACTGTAACAACCCGCTAGAAATTCATTGGTGGAATTTCTATTGACTTTAGGAATCTCATAAAAACCTCATAAGTTTTTATGAATCGACCAATCGCATAGGTTTTAGTCTATCAACATAGTCAGTGTTATCACTCACTATGGTGCTAGAAATATAAGTTTTATTTATTTGAGGTGGTTAGAAGTGTCAAAATGCATTATGGTCCACTCCTTTAGACTCAGTGGATTATTTAGAATTTTATGGCGCAATATCCTATTTTCATAATTCCGGACGAAACGTCTGTTGAAAATTGTGAAATTATTTTTAGGGGCACTTCGAGGTTGAATTTCGGTAAATGATTTTCACTGTAGGTTAATATGAATATTTAGGAATTTTTAGTGTCAAGTTTATGATTCACTTTTTCGGAGTGAATAGTAACCTCGATAAGCGCACCAATTGCAGTATTTCAAAATCATAGTGTGGAATGTCCAAATTAGATTAGAGAAGTTTTATTTGGACACTTGGCAAGATCTTAGCCACACTTAGTGAATAATATTAGACACTTGGCACCTTGAGGAACGTTTGTTGGATTTGAAGGAATCAAGGTGTGAGATCATGCCACCTAAGCAAACTTTGTTTCGTCTGATCAATCAAATTGTGCCAGACCAAAGAGGATTTCCATCCTAGTAAAACCCTAAATAGTGGAAATCCAATTGAAAGCCCAAAAGCTTTGTTGAAATCGAAACCCTAAACGGTTTCTCCAAAACCCTAAAGTTGGCCTCTAAACCCTTTCTAATCCGATTTCTAGCATTGTGTTTAATCACTTGATTAAATCACTTCCACATGCTATTAATCCTTCATATTTGTGTTAGAACATCATTATCCAACCTTGTTAACCTTGAAAAATTGATTGGGCCAAGTGATATTGGATTTGGGCTTGATAGCAACCCAAACCCTCTTTAAACTCCAAAATTTAGGCCCATTCGGTTTAGGCCCATTAAGGCCCACGAAATTGGTCACCATTAGCATTGCTTCATGGCTAAGTTTTGTACCCCCACTTGGCTGGCCAGATCTGTACAAGAAGGGCCTAGAAGGTTCTTGAAAGACAAATCCAAAGGGCCACCTCACTCTTTCACTCTCACACTCCACCTTGAGAAAAGATCTTGGTCTGATTTTTACGAGAAGAAAAGGCCAACACTCAACCATTCCTTCAGTCCTATCACTTCTCATAACTTGTGTAAGAGGCTCTTCAGTCCACTTCCCACGAAAAGCAGCTCTCCTTTACACTTTTCCTTCATAAAACACAAAAGACACTCTCGGACAGTTTTTCGTACCTCTTTTGAACGCCTGTTTTGAAGATTTTGTAAGTGTTTTCTCGCAAATATTCCTCACGAAAGTTCTTTCTTTTGGAGTCTAGTTTACGTGGATACCTTATTCATTCCATTTGGAGATCATTTGATTGGTCAAAAGTTGTTTAGACCCCAGAAAGGTCATTCTGGGCGATAAACTGGAGAGTGTGTTATATTTTGGAGTTTTTGACCAAGCTAACGAATAGATCTTGGTCCGAAATTTTTATGGAGTACTGTTAACATGTGTATATGATTATTGGTTGAGGATTTGTTGCATGATTAAAAGTTTTGGTGAAATATTTTCTTAGGTCTAGAAACTTAGAAACTGGAAGAGGAAAAACAGTTTCTGTTTTGAGAAAGTTTAAATCTTTTATGGTTTAATCTTATTCCAATGGCTTTGATATTTTTATTGGAAGATCCTAAGCATCTTATATACATGTTAGAATGTTATTTTGAAGATATTTGAAGTTAGTTTCGAACATATGAAATTTTATGCAAGGAGATATTCGGTTAGGCCAAAGTGATGATGTTCTTGGCTAAATTTATGTTTTGGTTGATGTTTACCCATGTGATCTTGAGTTTGAAGCTTGGATCTGTTTTAGGACACCTTTTTGAACCATGTGATGTTTTGGTTTGAAGATCACTTCTTTATAAGTAATGGATCAAGAGGTTGATCAAAACAAGTTAGAAACAAAATTCTGTTTTGAACTTTGAAGAGAAACCAAAAAGTTCAAGTATGGTTTTAGTGATTTTGATGACTTTTGTTCATGATTCAAAACATGATTATTCTTAAGAATATGTTATGAGTGTAGTAGAAGAAAAATTTTGGTTTAATCATGAGTTTTGAGATTTGAAAGAATTACAACAAAAAGCAAAGGAAATAGCCTTGTAAGTTTCGGCCATATAGAGTTTTGATGGTTGTGTTTAGTTTTAAATTTTTCTGAATTGATATTTGAGCTTAGGATAAAATTTACATAAGGTATGTAAATTTTGGTGATTTTTGGAGTTAGGATGCAAAATCCTTATGTTAGGGGTAAAATGATCATTTTCCCACATGTAGAGGGTAAAATGGTAATTTTACTCTAAGTTGATATTTTTCCATATTCCTAATTGTTAGTGATTAAGTTCTAATTTTTAGAAATCACTACTTTCAGTTTCCCGTGATCGCACTTGAGTTTTGTCTCGAAGCGCGAAGATCGAGGTAAGTTAGCTTTTAACTTACTATCAATTTAATGTGTATGTGTGATAAGTAAGGGAACTAAATTGTATGTATGCATGTTATCATATGTGCCATGCCAAGTCATTACATATTTATCTGTTACACAGAATTTATTCTGTCATGAATTATTCATCTCTTACACAAGATATTCTGTCACGTATTGCTATACATGCTATACATTGCAAGTATGTCATGTTAAATTAAATATGCCATCTGTTACATATATTTCTTGTCATGTAATATTCATTGTCACATGTTACGCCATGTTAAGAAATGTTGTCTGTTATATGGAATGCCATGTTACGAAATGTTGCATGTTACATGTATGACATGTTATGAAATGTTCTCTGTTACATTTATGCCTCGAAGTATGTCATGTCTGTCGTCCTACGTTCATGTCACGTTATGTTACGTCAAGATTTCTGTCTTTTATGTCACGTTCATGTTACGTCACGTTACGAAATGTCATGTCTGCCAGTTAAGTCATTCATGTCAATCACGACTCTAAGCGCTAGGATGGGGTAATATCCTAGTGGAACTCCTTTGTTCACGCTGGAGTGTCTAAATAGGTGTGAAATTTTCTGGGTTGACGAAGTACAGTCAACAGGTTGCGAATGGGGCCTAATTAGCTGGTCACCGGAGCGCGCCAGGCACTAACGCCGATGGTGCCACACATTATGTTACGTGTGTCCACAGCAAGTGTGGCACAAACAGATAGTCATGGGGCCACAACAACTGTGGAGCATGAAGTATGGGGCCACAACAACTGTGGAGCATACACTACGTGAGACACAGCAATTGTGACACGTAGAATACGTGGGGCCACAACAACTGTGGAGTATGTATTAACGCACTCACAGCTGGTATAGAAACCTGTGATGTGATGCGGTAATCGGCAGGGACACACGGCTCAAGGGGACTTGTGTAGCACCCATATGGTCACTTTAATGATTAAGCCTATTGAATAAGATTCCAAGTTCAAGTCATGTTTCACGTTATGTTATGTTCAAGTTTACGTTCATGCAATCATGGTAATCCCATGAGACAAGAATATGTTCCAAGTTCACATTTATGTTATATCATGCTTAAGTTCATGTTCAAATTATGCATGTTCATGTTCATGTTATGTTTCAAGTCACATTCATGCTAAGCTTCAGTTTCAGTTTAAGTTATGCCAGTTATGTTATGTTGTATGTCAAGTTATGCTATGATTACTTATGATTTGATTATGCTTTCATGCTTTTACTGCCATGCATGCATCATTAACCTGTGTGGAAGTTTTCTGTTAACTTGCTGAGATTTGTAATCAAATCTCACTGTGGTAGTCCCAACTACCATTCCCCCCGAATGGTAGATTTTGTTACAGGATCTGAAGGAGAATCGGGAATCGACCAACTGGAAACGGTCAACTAAGCGACGATGCGATGTAGGTGCTAGTACAGTAGTTACCTCAGATTACTACTTGTATTTGTGGAGTTCAATCTCCATCACTCTTTTGATCACAACCATTTTGGACTAATGTTGTGATATCAGTTTTTTAGTATGTCATTATGTATGAAGTATGTTTTAAGTATTTGGGATATTTCAGTTTGGTGCATAGTATTGCTGAAGAAAAAATTATCCGCTGCCAATATTGCATAATGCTAGATGCATGTTAGGAATATTGCATCTTATATGTCATGAACGGGGGCAGGTAACCTTGTGTTGCATGTCTCGACGCTTCAAATGTCCGTCCAATCCCAAGCGGAATTTGGGGGCGTCACAACGACCTCCCAGCCTGACTTCAAGTACATACATTTTACAATAGTTTGGGATCCACAAATCGATCTATAGTTCATGCGGCCGTGAGAGGAGCATTAATGAGTAAGACCCATGAAGCCACATATGAACTTCTAGAAGAGTTAGCATCTAACAACTATTAATGGGCCGCAGAGATAGCAATACCAAGGAAGGTAGCCAACGTTGTTGAGTTTGACTCTATGTCCACAATTGCAGCCCAGTTGGCAAATCTATCCAAACAATTAGGTAAGATGAACGTTAATGCTATTCAAACTAATGTTATTTGTGATCGTTGTGCAGGAAATTATTCAAGTGTAGATTGTCAAGTGGGAAATCATTTTTCCCAATCGAGTTATGAACAAGCCCATTAGGTGTCCAATTTCCAATGTCAAAAAAATCCTTATTCAAACACGTTCAATCCTGGATGGAGAAATCACCCCAACTTGTTATGGAGCAATAATCAAGGGCCGGCTAGACCACCTCAATAGTTTCTACAGCAAGAGAAGAATCTAACACTTGAGAATATGTTTATGCACATGCAAAAGACTGATATGGTGATCCAAAACAACTCGGCTTAATCTACAATCTTGAGGCGCAAATCGGTTAGCTTTCAAACATGCTTACCGAGACGACAGCATGGACTTTTCCAAGCAACACTGTGACCAATCTGAAGGAACATGTCAAAACCATAACATTGAGAAGTGGGCGAATATATGACTAGCCGCAAGCAATAAGTACTGAGCAAGATGCAGAAGCAACCCAAAACGTGGAGTCTGAGATGAAGAAAGCTGAGTCTGAGGTGAAAGAAGCAGAACGGAATGCGACCTACTAGCAAGCTGAGAAGACTAAGGAGAATAAAAGGGCTTCAAAACCCAAGAAATCTTGGGAGTTTATATCTAAAAGTTACTCTCCTTCAATTTATGATCCACCAATTCATTTTCCGCAAAGATTAAGAAAAAATAATATTGATAATCAGTTCTCTAAATTTCTGAGTATATTTAAGCAACTGCATATTAATATTCATCTCATTGAAGTTTTAGAGCAATACCTAAATAGGCAAAATTTTTAAAGGATATATTATCAAACAAGCGGAAGTTGGAAGAGCATAAGACTGTAATGCTAACCGAGGAGAGTAGTGCAATTTTACAAAAGAAGCTGCTGCTAAGTTGAAAGATCTGTAGAGTTTCACGATCCCTTGCACTATAAGAAATTTCTATTTTGATAAGGTTTTATGAGACTTAGGAGCAAGTATTAATCTAATGCCTTTATCTATTCTCAAGAAACTAGGTCTTCGAAAAGCAAAACCGACCACCATCTCTCTATAGTTAGCTGACAAATCTATTAAATACCCGAGAGGACTCGTTGAGGACGTACTGGTAAAAGTTGATAAGTTCATCTTCCCGGCCAACTTCATTGTGCTCGATATGGAAGAGGACGAGGAAATCCCTTTGATACTCAGCCGACCTTTCCTTGTGATGGGGAGAACCTTAATTGATATTCAGCAAGGGAAACTCATTTTGAGGGTCAGCGAGGAGCAGGTCACTTTTGATATATTTAAATCTATGGGATTCTCTTTCGAGGTACATTCTTGTTTTCAAATAAGCGACCAAGACGTGGTCATGATCGATGAGACTTATAGAGCTGAATTTCCAAAGCTACCATTTGAGGTATGTCTAACTCACTCTACGTCTATTGAATTTGAAGATGAAGAGGTTAGAGAGTGTGAAAAATATTTTGAAGCTACACCATCATTTCCTCATTCAATAAAATCGAAAGTGGAAGAGCTAAACTCATCTTGGCCGATATCTTCAAGTAAGGAACCACCTAAGCTTGAACTCAAACTGCTTCCATCAAATTTAAAGTACGTTTTCTTAGGCCAAGACTCTACTTTTCCAAATATTATTAACATTCTCTTGAGTGATGTAAAGGAGGAAAAGTTGCTAAGAGTTTTAAGGGAGCATAAGATATTTTTGGGATGGACAATCTCGGATATCAAGGAAATTAGTCCTTTGATTTGTATGCACAAGATTTAAATGGAGGATAGTTTCAAGCTGATAGTTCAACTGCAACAGAGATTGAATCCATCAATGTGAAAAATGGTGCATAAAGAAGTATTGAAACTTTTAGATGCTGGAATTATCAATCCAATCTCGATTAGTGCATGGGTGAATCCGGTTCAAGTGGTCCCAACGAAAGGAGGGATAACCGTGATCAGGAATGACAACAATGAACTCATACTGACAAGGACAGTCATGGGATGGTGAGTATGCATAAACTATCAAAGACTTAATGATGCAACTCGGAAAGACCATTTTTCCCTACCTTGTATTGATCAAATGCTAGAAAGACTTTCCGGCCATGCTTACTATTGTTTTTGTAACTCCCCGTTCCCGAAGGTCCGGAGAGTTAACTCTAAATACCTCAAATCAACTTAAATAGTACAACTATAAAATCCAGAAAATCCAATAAAATATTAATCAATTTAATTAATCCAAATATCTAAGTTCCTCCATGGGGACAATAAAGAAAATCTCAATAACATAAATTAAAAACTCTCCAAAACTCGAAATTATCCTTAACTCATCAAATCAAAATACCCTAAACATAAATTCAGTTTACTAACTACGACTCTCAAATAAGCACTTATACCCTCGGGCACTTATTCCACTCTGATCATCACACTTACTAAAACTTTCTACTCTTGTTCCCCAGCTGAACTATCAAAATTATCTGGAAAAAATATGGAGATAAGGGATGAGTTATCAACAACTCAGTAAGCAGAAAACATATACTAGTGTGTAAACATGAGCATTTACAGAGTTCAGAATACAGAACAAAAATATTTTCTTTCAGAATGCAGAATCAGAGTAATGTTTTCAAAATGCAGTGTCAGAACATGTTATCAAAAATATCAGAGCGAAAGTTCGAAAATATTCATAATCAAAATCTCTTTGGCATAGCATAAACTGAAACATCACATCTTATCTTATCATATCAGAACAAATACCATGTTTAACCCCCATGGTAGGGTTGTGCAAATCCCAGTAGCTAACCGAGCAGAAACAGAATGTGAATCTTCCTCTTATTTATTCTCGGAGCCCCGAGTGTACACATAGGAAAGACCACACAGAAAACTACTTTGTTTCAAAAGTGGGTGCACCAGAAACAGAAAAGTTGGTACCAACCCAAACAGAGACCACAGTTTTATACTCGTGGTAAGGTCAGAACGGAACAGAAACAGAAACAGAATGTTATGCCAGAGGTTTTCAAAAATCACATCAGATCATATCAGAGTACAGAAAATCTTCAGAACAGAACAAAAGCATATCACAAAACATAATTTTTGCACAAAATTTCATATTCGCCCTCTTTGCATGATCAGAAACATAATGCACAAAATTAGCTCATGTTTATACCAGTCATGACAGAAAATACTTTCTTCTTAAACAAAATCTCATGAGTAATGCAGAACAAATAACTGAGGTAATTCAAATTTATTTTCATAATCAAATATGTATATTTTCCAAAATCAACTTCAGCTCATTTTATTTTAATGCAAAGTCTAGCATAGGAACCCCGCTTACCTGGACTTCTTAGCCTTTCGAAAATTTCCTCAACAATGTCGGACAATTATTAATCGTCACCTATAAGGTAATCACGTAAATTTACATAAATTTCCAATCAATCTCGTATTTTGATATTCAAATCTAAAACTTCTAAAATAATCTATTTTTAATTCCTCAAACCCAAAATTCTCATTATTCCTGAAATACCAACATCACTTTCTAAACTCATCAATATCCAATATATTACTCTGACTAAAACATTAAATTTCAACTTATTTACAATTGAGATCTTACTATAATTTATAAAACTAAAATAACATAACTATATTGAGATCATCATAAGTAGAAAATCATACTTTTATTTAAATAAAAAATATTCTTCTAAAAGGATTTAAAATTAAGATTTTTCACTTGCCGATCACTTCAAAAATTCATTAGTATTTACATAAAAAAATATTCCGTTAAAAATATCAGTCTCCTACAAAAACCAATTTAACAATATAAATCCACACGTGGACGTCCAAATGAAAACGTACTCTACAACCTACATAATATACTCATCAAATTGAACACCCGAAACAATAACTCTGGAGGAATACTATAAGGGGTAAAGAGTAGTAGTACTCCCTACTATATGGTTAACGTAATTACATATATATATATATATGTATACACCTTATAATGAACTACTAGGAAACAGAGAATAAAAATGCAACAATAGTGCAGCGGCAGCACTTACGGCGAGATGGGGGCATGACGACGTGGAGCTGGTGGTAGACTACGGAAGATGTGGGGTGGCGCCTAGTCACTGGCTAAGAGAGGAAGAGATGGCGACGAGCAAGAGAGGCACACGGTGAGAGAAAGAGGGAGAGACCGAGAGAACGGAGACACCAACAAGAAATGGCGTGAGCTTACCGGGAAAACTTGAGGAGGCGTGATGTGGACTGGGGTGATGAGACGTCCGTCTTGGCAGTTTCTGTGGGGGCACAGCGCAGAGGATCTTTCGGTGGAGGGTGATTTCAGCGGCTCAAGGTGGCTGAATATGCTCTATTTTTGGATACCAAAACAGAGCAGTCCGAGGCTTGCAGTAGCGGCTACGGGGCGTTGGGCTACAGCTTCATGTGGCTGGGCACGGTGGTGAGGTGTACCACGGTGGCTGAGAAGGGGTGCAACGGTGGTGGTGCAGGGACGGCGCTAAGGGGGTCCTAACGCAGAGGCAGCGACTTGGCTACGTGGGGTTCATAGTTTGGCCACGGGCTGGGCGGTGGGGCTATCACACGGTGACTTGACGTACAGTTTCTGCAAGGGTGCACCCTCCACGGCTGAAAGTTACTTTGGTTTGGGCTTAGGTTGTGGAGGGCTGGGGTGTTGTGCGGTTGTCTTCGCGTTGCACTACGGTGCAGTGGGTGAAGGAGGCCGAGGCTACGAAGGGAAAAGGTTAGGCAGGGGCGGTTTCAGAAATATACTAGAAAGATATGTATATTTATATCTATGTAAGGTGTAAACCCTAGAGATAAGAGGAAGACGTGCGTGCGGAAGAAAGCTGAGTTATGTGTGTGCATGCATGTCGTGAACGAAAAGAAAACTGTCGGGAATTAAGAAATAAAGACCGAAAGAGAAGAAAACAAAATAAAACATGCGGGAAAAAAAATAAACGTGTGCAGAATAATAAAATAAAATAGAATAAACTAAAACAAAATAAATAAAATTGAGCTTGATTGGGTTCGGGTGTTACAGTTTTCTAGATGGATATTCTGGTTACAATCAAATAGCCATTGACTCGAGGATCAAAAGAAGATCACTTTCACCTGTCTTTATGGCACTTTTGCATATAGACGCATGCCTTTGGGTCTTTGCAATACACCAACCACTTTCTAAAAATGCATGATGTCCATCGTCTCAAACATGGTGGAAAATTTTTTAGAAGTTTCATAGATGACTTCTCAGTTTTTGGTAACTCTTTTCATAATTGTTTATCTAATTTATCTTTAGTTTTGCAGAGATACAAAGAGAAAAATCTTGTTTTAAATTGGAAAAAATTCCACTTCATGGTCGAGGAGGGATAGTGCTCAGCTACCACATTTCTTTCAAGGGAATTAAGGTTGATCGAGCAAAGATAGAAGTTATTGACAAACTCTCACCACCGACCAATGTGAAGGGTGTGAGAAGTTTCTTGGGTCACGCCAGGTTTTATCGTCAATTTATCAAGGATTTTTTTCCAACTTACTAAACATCTTTGCAATCTGTTGATTAAAGATACCCAGTTTGAGTTTTCTGATGAATGCTTGCATGCTTTCGAAAAATTGAAAAATAAATTAATTTATCATTGTATCACCAGATTGGAATTTACCTTTCGAATTAATGTGTGATGTTAGTGATTATGCTATAGGGGCTGTTTTCTGGTAGAGAAGAGATAAAAACTTTCATGTTATTTATTATGCAAGTCGAACCTTAATAGAAGCTCAACTTAATTATGCTACCACTGAAAAAGAGTTGTTAGTGGTTGTGTTTGCATTTGACAAATTTCGTTCTTATTTAATAGGTTCAAAGGTGGTCGTCTACATCAATCACTCCATTCTTAAATACTTGTTGTCAAAGAGGGATGCCAAACTGAGACTGTTAAGATAGATTTTGCTCTTACAAGAGTTCGATTTGGAAATAAAATATAAGAAAAATAACAAGAATGTAGTAGCCAACCACTTATCTCATCTTGAGCTTAAAAAGGCGGCTGGCGATGAGAAATTCTCAATTAATGAGACCTTCTCGGACGAGCAATGGATGGCTATATAAGTCATTTCATGGTATGCCGACATGGTAAATTATTTGGTGTCCAAAATTCTACCGGCTGAGATGACATATCAACAAAAGAAGAAATTCTTCTCCGACTTGAAATATTATTTTTGGGAGGAACCTTTTCTATACCGGCACAACACGGACAAGATAATCAGGAGATGTGTGCCCAAGGAGGAGATGGAGAGCATACTCAAACACTGCCACTCATTGGAGGCAAACGGCCACTTTGGTGAAGCAAAAACAGCAGCGAAAGTTTTACAATGCGGCTTTTATTGACCGACTATTTTTAAAAACTCTTTTAATTTTGTTAATTTATGTTATCACTGTCCAAGGGTTGGGAACACTTCTAGGAAACATGAGATGCCTTTAAACAATATTTTAGTGATTGAATTATTTGATGTTTGGGGTATAGATTTCATGGGTCATTTTCCATCCTCATATTCTAATAAATTTATTTTGGTGGTTGTAGATTATGTCTCCAAATGGGTGGAAGTGATCGCCTTGCCGACCAATGATGAGGGGGTCATAGTAAATTTCCTGCGGAAGAACATCTTTTTCCGATTTGGCACTCTGAGGGCCATAATCAGTGATGGAGGGAAGCATTTTTACAATCACTAATTTGAAGCGCTACTGACTAAATATGGAGTTACCCATCACATGGCGACACCATACCATCCTCAAACGAGCGGCCAGGTCTAGGTGTCTAATCGGGAGCTAAAGTGCATACTGAAAAAGACCATGAGTATCTCTCGGACAAACTGGGCGAGAAGGTTAGATTATGCGCTATGGGCCTATCAGACAACATTCAAAACACCAACCGGGATGTCGCCTTATTGGCTCGTTTATGAAAAATTATGTCATCTACCTGTGAAGCTAGAACACAAAGCCTATTGGGCGACGAGGACACTGAACTTTGATTTACAAGCGGCTGGTAAGAAGAGAATATTGCAAATCAACGAGATGGATGAGTTTCACAATGATGCTTATGAGAAGGCTCGGATTTACAAAGATAAAACTAAAAAATGGCATGATAAGCATATTCTGATAAGCAAATTCGATGTCAGACAGAAAGTTTTATTACTTAACTCAAGACTTCGCCTCTTCCAAGGAAAGCTGGGCTCTCAGTGGTCGGGACCATTGTGGTGACCCCTGTCTTGGATGGAGACTTTAACGCAAAGCAACCAGAATTTTTATTTTTTTTAAGCTTTATTTTTTTAATTCTATTATTTTGCCTTCATCTTGCAGGAACGAAGAGGCCAGAGAGATCTCCAAGGGGTATACGACTACACTTTCAAGGAAAATATTAAATTAGAAGAACAGGAAAAAAAAATCAGAAGAGCATCTCTTACATTCTCTCATTCTCTTCTTTAGTTTTTCTTCCTTTTTCCCATTGAGGACAATGTGATATTTAAGTTTGGGGGAAAGGAAATTATTTTATTTATTTCGAAGAAAATAATAATAATAATAATAATAATAATAATAATAATAATAATAATAATAACAACAACAACAACAACAACAACAACATTATGGTTTGATGAATAAAAAGTCTATGATAAGAATAAGATTGAAATTGATTATAATTTTTAGGAAAAATTCTCATTGCTTAAGTCTAGTTATTAATTTTTTACTTGATCTTGCTTAATTTGATATTTTCTATATTCAATGAATGCTTATAATGATCATTAATCATTTTGCATATCTAGAGAAATTTTATGTGAATTTTGTGAATTTGTATAGTCTCAACTTACTCTAGAACTTGTTTGATTACACTCGAGGCAAAATCCTAGACAGAATATTATTAGGGAAATGATTAAGATATTCTTTGGACCGATTGAACATTTCAAACTTACCTATTTATTATATTTATCCCTAGTCACCTCTTTGAGCTTTATTGAATTATATTTTGGCTTTATGTTTTTTTCTTTCATGTAAACCTTATATTCCCTACCCTATTTGAGGTTAAACACTGATTTCCTTACCTTTCAAGAGAATCAAGTTTACACAAAATCACAAACTCACAAGAGCATGAAAGACAAGAGAGGTAAAAGGTCTATAAGTAAAGTTAATTATAGCCATATTATCAAAAGTATAAGTTTAGGGTGTGAAAAGTCAACTTGTCTACTCTGTGGCCGACAAGATAAGGTTGACGAGAGTCATCCACAAAGACAATCGAAAAGGTATGGTTTATTTAAAAAAAAAAAAGTCGGATCTGTCGAATAGAGGGGTAAAGAGAGAGATCATTGAAAGTACGATAAAGAGAGGTATGTTCAGAGATTCACAAAATTTAGAAGAGATATTTGTGTTAGAAGTGAAAATATTTTTATTTTTTATTTTTTTGTTCTGTTAAGTGTTCAAACTTAAGTTTTCTGACTTTATTTCAATCCTATCTTTTCTTTGTAGCCCTCACCCTAACCTTACATTACAAGCTTAATAAAGACCTATTGATCCCTAGTGATAGTTTATGTTCTACATTAATGGAGAGTGATTTAAAAATCAAGCCTATGAATTTTTAGAAATCCATTATTTATTTACTTGTTTGCATAAAACTATCCGGGGAGCTAATGATGAAGTGAGAATTAGGTATGCATGAATGTGAGGATGGATAATGCGGTGGAATTGAGTTTTGAATTAATTTTTGGACTTGATTGATCTTGAATGATTCCTTTTAATTATAAACTTTAGACAATTTTTGAGACAATAAATTTTATGAATCAAACCAATGCTTGTTTTAATTATTTTTCTCTTTTTCTTCGCTCGAGAGCAAACAAAACTTAAGTTTGAGGGTATTTGATAAGTGTGATTTTTATTACTCTTTTATTTATGAAAAGTGTCAGTTTTCCTTCAATTTTATTGATTTTATTTTATTTCTATATATTTTTCTTTATTTTCTTAGATTTGAAGGAATAACAAAATTTAGTGCGAAGGGAAAGCATTTTGGTACAAAAGATGTGACTATGGATCCAGACAAACGAGAGGCGACAAGATCTAAAGAGAGACGAGGAAATTTAGACGAGGAGACCCAATGGCGACCAGAATTGGCGACAAGAGTTAGGCGATGAGCGAGATGTTTTACCTCCTGGGTGAGAAGACTTGACGACAAAGCTCCAGGTGGTTAGATTGGGCGACCACTCTAAACGACCAACTTAAAAGACAACCTAAACGAGATCGTGGGCAACAACTAGCAAAGGGAAACAGCTTTACCGCTCGGTAGGTTGGCAAGAGGAATCTTTCATCTCAGTCAGAAACCTTACATCTTGCTCATTGGGAGAGGAGACCAGTTATATTCAGCGCACACGACATCTACCCGATGGAACCCTTCCGAGTTCAACAATCAATCTGCTGACCACCAAATCCTCCCGAACTCCGCAAATCAAGCCGCTTATTACTGAATCTTCCATTTTAGATAATTTCATTATTATTAGGATAATTTTCTTTTATGTTAATATTTATCTTTAGAAAATATCTTCCAGATCTTTAGACTATATTGTAGTCGCATTTATCTTATTTCTGAATTTAAATTTTGATATCTATTTAATCCTTGCTTGTGGGATGAATAGAGGGAGTATGAGTTTTAAAGGCCATTAGTCTAGAGTTTATTCTTTAAATTTCTTTCAAGGAGGCGGATCTGGAGGGCAGAGGCGAGAGCCACATGCTTAATCAACCAACTCCAATGAAGAACACTACTTTTATTCTTTTTCTTTTCAATTTTTTTTTTGAGCTAGTTTTATTTTCTAGAGCTTTGATATAATCTAGCATTGAACACAAAATTTATATTCTAAGTTATTTTATTTTCAATATTTTCATGAATGAGTGTTTATTCCTTATTCTTAATGCTTGTAATTTTCTAGCAAATTATTATTTGATCTATTGAATCGTAATGAGACCAAGAGGTGATTTGTAATTAGAGCTTTAGGATTAAGCACCATTAGTTGAGCGAAAGTAAAGATGCTTTACCTCGATTAGTGTAATTTTTAAGAAAAATCTAAAAAACTTAATGAATCTCCAATTAATTAAATTCATAAAGAGATACGGAGTTATTAATTAGAGATATTTTTAGTATTGTTTGAGAGAAAATATTGAATAGTTAAGGGATTTTTATCATCAACTTAGGATAATTGAAATTTTATAACGAGGAATAATAAATTGAGTGGGATTCGTTATGTGAAATCAAATACTTTAGATATATTCTTATTATCTTATTATCTTAATTTTAATGCTCTTTTCTTTAGTTTAATTTAGATAATCTATTTTTTAAGTTTTGATTTTCCAAATAGTAATAAATTTAGTAAATTTCAATACTCAATAGCATAATTAATTTTTGTGGGTTTGACATCCATTTTCTTTAAAACATTTTACTACTTGTTACGATTTTGTACACTTGCAGATATTTTCAGCACAACAAACAATCCACACATTTAGAAAAGAAAATGGGCTCATGCCTCTCTAAAAGATTATACAAAAACACTTGATAGGTAGATTTAGCTATCTATAATTTTTTTTATATTGTATATTAAGCTAATAATGGCAGAGAATGGTGTACCTTTAGAATGAGAGTATGTGAAATAGTTACTATGTGGAAATATGATGAGAATTTGGATCACTTCATGTCTTAATACAAACATTAGAAATGAAAAAGAGATCGACAAGAGAAAAAAGTTTTCGTCATCATCAACTGAACTCAAACATAATAGGATTCTGAAAAAAGAGATTCTAATATAATCATATATACTTAGAAACATGATCATATTTAAAACATTGTCAAAATGTCTTGTGGTTGGGGAAGAATTTCTTCTTGTTGACCCATAGGTGGAAGTTGGGGTGATATTGTGAGTGCCTAACCCACTTTTTATTTATTTATTGGACTCACATGAAAAACATAACGAATGTGTAAACCTTGTAGAAAATCCAACCAATTTGCCACCTTGCTGCTTTTTTTTTTTTTTTTTGTAGATTTGGAAGGAACCATAATAACAAGCTGCCAATTTCATGGTGTGATAGAGACTTAAGGAATATTGTCTATAGGAATGAAGCTTGAGATACACCCAATCCTGTACTTCATACTGCCACCTATCTGTGCTTCCCTTCATACTGCCTCTTCATCCTTTCTTGTGCCAATTGTATGTTTTGCTTAAGATGCTTCACTTCATCATGTTGCACTAACTCATTCCCCATCACTTCAACATGAGTTATGCCTGGAATGTAGTGAACTAGACAGGGTGGTGCTCTACCATACACCAGCTCAAATGGTGTCTGCTTGGTGCCAAAATTCCAGCTAGTATTACAACAATACTCAGCCCAAGATAACCCTATTTGTGCCAATCTTTTGGCTGAGTACCCACAAAACAATGTAGAAACATTTGTAATGTTAGAACCACTACTTCATTTTGCCCATTCGTTTGTGGGTGATAGACTGATGTGAAATTAAAACTAGTGTCGTGGAAGGTTTGGATATTGAGTTGAAAGTTGAAAAAAAATATTGTTAGAATATTATTTTTTAATATTATTATTGTTTTGAGATTTGAAAAAGTTGAATTATTTATTGTATTTTGTGTGGGGATTTGGAAAAGTTATAATGATGAGATGAGATGGGATGAGTTGAAAGACTTTTTGTATCCAAACCTCCCTTAATCAGAACAGTTCCATCCAAAAGGAACTTATGAAAGCAGGGTCATGATCAGAAACAATAGACTATGGCATGTTGCGTAACTTAAAAACATGACAATAAAAAATGACAATCTTACCATTTGAGCTAGGAATTCCATCAACTAAATTCATTCATATGTCTTCCCAGACTTGCACTGGAATAACTAAAGGGCTGAGTGATCCTACAGGTGCTAGTAGGTGTGTAATCAGTTCGGTTCAGTTCGGTTTTGGACTTATTTTGAAATCGAACCGGTCTAAGTCAGTTTTGAAATTTTGAAAACTGATACAAACCAATTAATCCAAGGAATCGAAACTTTCGGTTTCTATCTAGTTTAGTTCGATTTACAGATGTAATTTAGTCTTGGGTTTTTTTGTTAGGCTAATTGGTTTTTCTTATCCAAATGAAAAACTTTTTTTCCCCAAATACGATAGAGCCCAAAACATTATTTTCAAAAAATCATGTACACAATTAATTAGCCTAGCAAACAAAATCTAAAAACAGAATACAAACAATTGCAAATGCAACTACCAGAGTATATAAAGGAAACATTCTACACATCATCCCACATCACACACTACATATGATATATATTTTTTACCTTACCAAATATGTAATATATGGATGATGAATATAAGAACTCAATTAGTTTAGAAGGAATAAAACAAAAATAAAAATAAAATAAAATAAAATAAATAACAAAATGTGATATGTGTGATGATGAGTAGCAAAACTCTATAAAAAAAAAAAAAGTTATAGAATAACCTATTACCAACTACATAGCTTAAACAAATTTCAATTACATATTATGTGTGTAAATATATATATATATATATATAATATAATCATATATATATATATATATAAGTATGTAACTTAATATATAAGGACAAATAATAAAATGTTAGTAATTTAATATTAATGTTCATATTTAAGAGTAAGTTTATATCAAGGAAGCATAAACAATAAGATTAAGATTTCATGATATATTAATTTTATAATATGAATAATATATGGCATAAAAATTTTAAAAATTATAATATATATAATATAAAAAATTAAATATATATATTCGGTTCAGTTCTATTCGGTCTAGTTTGATTTTCAAATCTTGAAAACTAGTACTAAATTTTTAAATGGTTGCAGCCCTTAGGAATCGAAACCAACCAAACCATTATTGAATCGGACCAACCTGTTTGGTTCGGTCAATTTTTCATTTTTTTCTTACATCCCTAGGTGCTAGACTTGGTCTTACTCCTTTGGCATGTGTCACAGGCTCAGATGAGTTTCTTGTCGATCAAATAGTTAAGTAGGTCCATAACATGCATGCAACCCGCTTAAGAGCTCCTCCCAGGTTATCTCTCTTCCTTCTTGTTTTAGGATTTGAAACCAAATTTGGGCTTTCCCTTCTAGGTGGAAAGAGGCTAATGCCACCCTTTGGTATGCAAAAAATTGTTCTATCTGACATGCCCAGTTTGTTGGATCCTCTGCTCCATTGAGTTGCGGAAACTCAAGTTTCACCATTCTTTGAATTTTTGGTTGATAGGGTTGTAAGTTCTGGGATCCTATAATCCCCTACGTGTTGTTAGAGTTATCCCTAGCTTCATGTTTTAGTTTGGTTGATAAAAACTAGAATGCTTCTGCCACCTTTCTATCAATTGTTGGTTCCTTTCTGATATTACCTTCATTGACTGCTCTAGTTGTGAGACTATTCTATGGTAGACTACTGTCGTTTTTGTAAAAAATACCTACAAGCAGAGAAACAATAGGAAAATTAGGAAAAACTACGAGTTTGATCCTTTTTCGACCTATGGTTGGATGGCTCTTGCGCACTCCGATAGTTCTGGTTTCATTCATGGAAAATCGAACCTCCTTTCTGGTTTCTTTCTAGGGAAACTGAACCTTCCAATTATTTGAGTAGCTTGGCTTTGGATACCACTATTATGTACCCACACAATACAAGAATAATAAAATGACAAACCAGCAACTTCATTCATTAATGACATCTAATTGAATAGACAATAGACCTACAAGATGGCAACAAGCATCTGAGACATAACAACCTAATAACTAGATAAACTCCTTACTGATAAAGATAACTCCTTACAATTAAAGGATAATAAATAGGTGATAAGGGATAAGATGATAAGCTGATAACACTTGCTACTAGAGTGCCCTACTGCAAGGATCTCTTATTGCTACTAGACTTCTCAACTAATATGCTCCTACTGTTGTAGGTCAATGAACAAAACAGTCACCCACTCCATTATTTATAAAGGGTGCAATAAAGGGACAATGCAATGAAGGAAATGGTCTGACGAAGTTGAGGTCGCTAGCGACAGAGCCAACGACACAACAAAGTTAAGGTTGGGAGATCATGTCTAGGGTTGCAATGGACGGAGATGCCAGGAGATATTTGAAAAGGGACAATAATATACTTGGATAAGGATGAGATGCTGACATAGCCAACTTTCATTCGGGTGCCATTATGGGTTTTACATAGTGCTAGAGTGAAGGTATTATCAAGGTCAGACATTTATTTTGAGCATGTATAGATTTATTCTAAAAATTAACATTAAGTACGAGTTGATGCAAAATATTTAAGCTTCTTAACATGTTTACGTAATAAACACTATGGTGCTAAAGAAACAAATATATAGAGAAAGTACACTTTTTATCCTCCAACAAATATAAATTTGGGATAAAAGGTAAATAACTTCTTGTACTTTACCCAGTTTGAGATTCAACCCTTCTGCAATTGTTTTATGGGATTAGCACTTCGTACCATCATAAGTTTAGAACCCCATTTTGTCACAAATTTCGTCCCATCTTACTTAACAGAAGATAGGTCACTTTTGAAGGCCTCCTCATGTTTGGCTACCATGGCATGTTTAGCCACCTGACTGCCGAAACCACTAGGGGGTAGTGGTGAAAACTAAGCTCCTTAGTTCGGTTTCTAGCAAAAACCAAACCGGCCGACCATGTTTTTCTCAAGAGTGAAAATCGATCGAAGCGACCGATGGGGAGGAGGAATACAGGTCAGTTCGATTCCGGCCGATTCTCGGCTAGTTCAGCGGTTTGGTGTCGGTTTGCGCCTTTTTTTACTATTTCTAGATCACTTTTGGGCCTTTTTTGGATTTTGGATTGCTTTTAAATTTTAATTTTCTATAGTGAGTTTTTAAAGCCCATTTTAAATATTCAAGTTTCATTTTTATTTTAATGTTATTTGTAATGTTAGGTTTAAACAAATAAATAAATTAGCAATAGTCAAATAGTGATGGCATAAGTATATACTAATACTAACTATACTACTTACTAGATAACTAAAAAAAATAAAAATAACTTCAATAGACGTTTAATATTACACATTATAAATAAAAACAAATTGTCTTAAGTATAGCAACAATGCAATTAAAAAACATAAGATCATAAGATAAATCAATGGCAACAAGTCTTGTCATTTGTGATCTTCATTCTTCACGTTTTCTTCTTCAACCTTCAATCTTCAATAGTTGTGAGGTTTGGTTGTGCATCCAACTCTATATAAAAACATTAGTAAATAATAAGAATAAAATATTAAATGTTAGTGAATTTGGATTACGAAAGATACTAAAATTAAATTGTAATGAAAACAAGAAAAACATTACCTGATTCTGCTATGAAGCTCTCCACATTATCCATGGACTTCTGGGTATCAATTGTTGTTGATAGATGTCTCAACCAATTTTGAGCACAAATAAGTACCTCAACGATTCTCAGAGCCAACGAACTCTGAAAAGGTCAAGCACATGACCTCCCATACTAAATGCAGACTCAGATGCAACCGTGGAAGCAGGCATGGCCAACAAGTTTCGTGCAATCTTTGCAAGTATAGGATAGTTAGACTCATTAATTTTCCACCAGGTTAACAAGTCAAAAGATTGGCGGAGTCCCTCACAACCATATGATAAATACCGATCTACCTCTGTTTTGACAATAGTAGATCTCATGACAAAAGATGTTTATACCACTCATGGAACCATTTTGTCTCACGTTTGCCATCACCATCATTTATGGTTCTAGATGTCGGAGTGGACTCATGTTTTCGGGTACCCGTGGTAGAACCGAACATAGTATTATACTCATATACAAATATGCTAATACATGTCTCACACTTGATACCAACTCTTCAGCACGAGTCTCATCATGAATTTTCTTCAAGTGGAAAGTAAAAAGCCCTAACTTGCTACGTGAATCAAGCACAACATCAATCAACATCAACAAGTTTGTCATATCTAATGACTCACAATACTTATTATATTTCGTTCTCATGTTTATGGTCATGCTCCTCAAATAACTACTATCACTCTCGCTCAATATAATCAACTCGTTTTGGAGATCACAAATCTCCGGAAAATTGGTATTGATTGTGACATATAAAGATCCAAAAAATCCAGTAGTGACATCATAAAACATTTTCAAAAACTTTACAAACACCCGCACTGTCTCCCACTCTCTAGCTTTAGGAGTTCTCATGTCTATTACCAAAGTAAGAGATGAAATTGTCATCCTCACTTTCCATCCGCCTAAAAGCCTTCTCACACTTCCCAGTTGCTTCCAACATCATGTAAGTTAAGTTCCATCGAGTCTGTACATCAAGAGACAACATTTTCTTATAATCAATTTTCTCTTTTTCTGCACATCTCTTAAACTTGTTTAATCTTGCAAGGGATGAGCGCACATATCTAACCACATTTCTAACTATTGTGATAGAGTCATTACACTCCTTCAAACCCTCATTCACAATAAGGTTCAAAATATGAGTACAACATCTCATATGCATATACTTTTCTCCCAACACATTCCTTGTCAAAAACTGTTTCAAATATGAAATTGTAGTATCATTTGAGCTTGCATTATCAATAGTTACAATAAATATCATATCAATGCCTCAATCAAGGAGGCGCAACTCAACATCTCTCAATAGTATCCCCTCGATCATTAGGGATTAAATAAAAATTAATATTTTTTTTCTACAATTCCCAATCACTATCAATGAAGTATGTATTTAGACAGATATAATTCAGATTTTGTACCGATATCCATGTATCAGTAGTCAACAAAATCCTCATGCCACCATCTTTAAACACATTTTTTTAGCTTTCGCTTCTCTAATTCATACAGTTTCATACAATCTCTTGCAACCAACACGCTTTCCTAAATCATTGCCCTTCAACAACTCTAAATGGCAACTCATCGCTAATTACTATCTCTGCAATCAACAACCTCACAGTGTCTTCACTATATTTGTGAGTTACAAGACTCCTTGTTATACTACCATCACTCTCTTCAACCCCCTCATCAGGTGTTGTCCCATTTGTCAATATTTTTTGTATCTATCCAAAAACCCACGTTTATGAGGATTTTTAGGACATGAAAGCAAATGGTTTTGCATGGTTGAAGTTTCATTCCTCCTTGAGTGACAAGTGTACATCTTGCCACAATAATTACACTTAGCCTTAAGATTATCTACAGAAAAACCCTCCACCTTCATAAAATCATCCCAAAAAATCGATAATCCTTCACTTTCCGTTTCTTAGGTATTGGACAAGTACCACTGGTAA
This sequence comes from Juglans regia, assembly GCF_001411555.2. NCBI lineage: Eukaryota > Viridiplantae > Streptophyta > Magnoliopsida > Fagales > Juglandaceae > Juglans > Juglans regia. Next base: position 22,637,325 of record NC_049901.1, on the reverse strand, counting down.
GGGCACTAGGGGGTCTTGATGTTTGGGTCTCCCTCAAATTATCTCCTAAGTTAATGATTGATTCATTTCAATCAACATCAATTGGAGTCGACGAAGAATCCATCTAGTTTATAAAACAAAACATAAATGTTACATGTACATAGTATATAGTACATAACACAAAACAAATTACAATTACACAGCAGCTAGCTTGCAACATGGCAAACATTACCAGTCTAAACCTCTAATTTAGATTTTATTTCACTCATCTTTCCTCAATTTATATCAAACTATTTTTACAACACAATTAGAATATCATAAATTAACAATAATAAATTTTTTCATGCAAAATAAATATTAAATCGAATATATTAAGAACACTCAAGTGGGGATTCAGATTACGGTTCACAGTCCCAAGAATTCGCCCAAAAATTTTACAATGTCTGTACATACACAAATAAATAATTTAAACATCAACTAATATGAAAATTAGTATATCAGATTCTCAAACATAGAAAACCGATCACTCTATAACAGGCTAATAGTAGCTTTACAACATAACTTGTAAATTTTAATGAAAAAAAATTAACAATTAACAAAGATGCTTAAATGATAAATCGGGTCATTGACAACCTTGCAAAAAAATAGGTCACCAAACAAAGAGGTCAAGCGGCATGAGAGACGGAAGAGAGGGAAAGATATGAGAGTGCTTGGTCATAAGAAGGAGAATTATTGCTACCGTATGTCGGAGGGGAGGTCGTGAGGAGTTTCACCATTCTACTGGAAGGCTGAGAGCAGAGATTCTAAGAGAGGACAGAAAGGTAGAGAGAAATCGAGGAGAAAAAAAGGGAGGGGGAAGGCGACAGGGTATTAACCCTAAATCCAAACGGCGTCGTTTTACTTATATTTTTTTTCATATCCATTACGTGTAAAACAAAGCCGTTTAAATCACTTAATTGAAACGGTGTCATTTTACCTAATATATATATAGATATATTATATCAGCCAGTTCGGCAGTTTGAAGCTAGTTCAAATCGAGACCGAACCGACCAAGGTTAATTTCTTACATTTGCTACTGTTGGGTGATCGATTCTCCACCGGTTCAAGCTGGTTCCCGTTTGCAACGATCGGTCCCATCAGTTCCTATACACCTCTACTAGAGGGTGCCCAAATCTAGCCACCCATGGTGTCTGGCAAGGCGGAGGACAGGAGGGAATCCTTCCAAGGGGTGTCATGGTAACGGGTCATGTTCGTGTCGTGTAAATGTATGAACATTTTACTATATTGGTCAACACGAACACGACTTGTTAAGTTTAACGTGTAAAAATCTTAAATCCTAACACAACCCATTAACATAATGGATTGACACGACACTACACATTTTGACCCATTATTAATTAATCAGAAAATTAGTCAACACGACACGACACGACCCATTTCAACCTGTTTTATGTAAATGAGTTAAACTAACTCGAATAACCCATTTGACCTAATTCACATAATTTCACATAAAAACTAAAATCACAATGTCTCCCAAAAATATAAAATGAACTACTAATGAAAAATATCAATACTATTCGTATTTTAACATATAATAAAACCAATATTATAATCCAAACAATAAAAACACAAAAATCAAAATCCCAACAATACCAAATATTAGCATAAGTCCAAAATCACAATACAAATAATACAAACATAAACATATTGTAATAATATTAAAATTACAATCCCAAGAATAATAAACACAAATCTAAACATTTTATTGGTTTATAGAAGCAAGAGAAGCGTCGTCCTTGCTCTTGTTGTTGATATCCAACTCCATAACATCTTCTATTAGCACCTCCAATTTCATTTCTTGTGTTTCTATTTAAAAAATGGTATCAATCAAGTAAATAATATTAAAGTATTGAAAGCAGTACAGTCCATTATTTAATAAATTTAAAAATAACGCTACCTTACTCACCATATAACCAATCTATTGTGCAAACCAATACTTCAACAATATATGGTTTTAGTGCACTCCTAAACTGATCGATGATACACTCACCAACACTAAGGCCATGTTTGGTTTCACATATGGTCTTAACACATCTCAACATCCAAACTCCATTCAAAGACAAACACTTTTCAATTTTAAAATTTTAACTTTTTCCTCTAATCATTACCTAATCACTACAACTTTCTCAAACTTCTAAACAAAATAGAAAAAACTATTCAATTTTTTCAAATCTCAAAAAAAAAAAAATTAAAAAATTATACTCTAACAATATTTTAACTTTATAATATTTTTATTCAATTTTTTCTTTTTTATTTCCCAAAACTCCATAAAACATCCTAACTCAAATCATTTCACTATCATTCACAAACTATATGATGAGATTGCAAAGTGTCATATTTTTCTCCCTTAATGTTTAGTCTTTTATACTTATTTGGTGCCTAAATGTACTCATTATTCTTATATTTTTATTTAGGATGCAAATGGAGTCTTTTAATGCAAAACGAAGCTGATTGGGTGATTCTGGATAATTTCAATATTGCTTTGTAATCTGGTGATAACTCTCTCATCCAAGCTCTGTTTGAGATGATTCAAAGTTATATGGAACACCAAGACCAAACTTTACAACTTTCATGTTTTGAGTTTTGAAAGATACAGGCTGCATCAAGGTCGAAATCGGACTTGAAGTTGACACACCTGCACTGCTGACGTTCCAGAACGTTCGACCTTATCGTGCAATCCAAATATTCAATTTAATTGCAAACGTTTTCAAGATCTGGTATTGCACGAAAGTTATAGCTGGAAAACACCACTTTCCTAGTTATATTAGGACTCTATTTTATTTTTAGTATTTCCCTTAATTAAGTCAGATTTAGATATTATTATTTGAGGATAATGTTTAGAATATTTTAGAATATTTGGTAGGATTCTAATAAGGGGCATGGACGTGTAAAAGAAGGGGAAAATCATCATACTAGGGCATCTCTCTCCCCTCTTCTCTAACTTCTCCTTTCAGTTTTCATGATGGCCTTGTGTGGCTAAACTTTCATAATTGGTTGAAGGAAACGAAAGCCTCGGAATCAATAAAAATATGAGATCTAATTTGTTTTTAGTGTTCAATTTATGCTTTGAGTATCGCATGTTCTTTCGTGTCTATTTTCATGATTGTCTTATTTAATTACTAGGAGGTCTGCTAATTTATTATTCGTTGCAATCTCCTGCTAGATTAGATATCAAATCTGTAATAGTTTGATCCCTCTAATTTGTGAAGCAACTAAGATTTATGATTTGCTGCGTTAGAAATTATTAGATCTTAGGAAGAACGCTCAATAAAATTAAATGCAATCGCTTGTGCTTGTGTTGTTTAGGTTCATCAATCTCTCTAATTCTTAAGGCTGCTACTAGATTAAACATTTAGCGCTTGTCTTGGGTTGTTTAATAGTTAAGTTTAATTAGATCGCTTATTTTCTAATTAACTGCGACTAAGGAGAGATAAGAAAATAATTTCAACGATGAATATTCAAAGTATGAATTAATATATATTTGCATCGATGATCAGTTGTAAGATTCTGATGGTGGATGTTGACTTAGACCAAGGTTTGTTCTTTTGATTGATTTCGATACTTTAATTTGAATTGTTTATTAGTTGTTCTTTTTAAAATTGTTTTCGTTATACTCAAACCCCCCCTCCCAATCCTTGTTCACGTGGCATAAAACTAGGTTAAATACTCTTCGTGAGAACGATCCTTACTTGCACTACTACATGTATTTTTAGGAGTATAGGTTTTATTTTTGGTTGCCTATGACGGTACACCACTATATCATTACTATTATATCTTAGGAAGGAGTTTAAAGTTGATCAAAAAGTCATTCTATACCATTCATGGCTTCATTTGTTTTTGGGTAAGTTGCATTCTCGTTGGATTGGACCTTTTGTTACTAATTTTTTTCCTCATGGTGCAGTTGAAATTCAAAATTTAGCAACTTCCAAAGTGTTCAAGGTGAATGACCATAGACTTAAGCTTTTCTAAGAAGGTTTCCAAGTAGAGAATGTGAAAAAATTGGACCTTGAGGATCCAATTTATACTGATTGAAAAAAAAAGCCTTGAGTCGAGCCAACGACAATAAACAAAGGCACTGCTTGGGAGGCAACCCAAGGGGAGTTTGTTTTCTTATTCTAGCATTTATATTTTGGTTATTTTTACTTTTTCCTTGCATTTCACCTTACATGGGGGATAATGTAAGTTTTAAGTGTGGGGGAAGAGATTTAGGTTGTGTTTAAAAAAAAAAAAATTTTTACTTTTTGTTTTTATGGTTTTCAACGATTTTTGGTTGTGTGTCATGAGCAAGATTCAATTAAGTTTGAAAAATTCATAACATGATTGAATTAGTAATTTTCCAACTTAAAATTAATTAGTCTAGTTATTTTCCTTGAGAATGGTAGTGACTAAATTTGGTAGACAAAAGCCAGTGAGATTTTGAGTATTTAGACTGACACATCCATATCAGTCTCACTATTTTTTTTTTTCATGTGAGATATTCTTCCATGTATTTATTTCTCTAGAACTTGCCTTGGTTCTCTTCGAAATCATATTGACACATGTATGCATGAACATGATTAAGGCCCTCTTTGTTATAACCTATATAACCCAAATAGCTTATCTTGTAATTAATGTTTCCCTTTGTTGAACCCCTTTGAACTTTATTGTTTTTTTTTTTCGTTTATTGTGAACCCACATTACAAGCTTTAAACTCGAAAAACAATACATTTACCCAAGCTGTAAAGTTAGTGAAGAATTGTTCATCATTACGATATGTAAGAGTGTGTACGAAATAAGTGTGGGGGTGTCTGGATTTGTGGTATGGCTATGATTGGTGAAATGGAACATGTTCTCATTCTCAATTCGTGAGTTCTATTGTTGATGTAATTTTAGTAAAAAAATAATAAGAAGAAGAAATGAAGTGATGAAGGAAATTGCTTTTGATATTACAAACTATCTATGTTCATAATTCCTCCTAAAATTTCAATAAATGGGTTTTTTATAAGTGATATTTACAAGATGAAAGCTGTTGTGAAGGATCGTTCCTTGTCCTTTTGAACGATATCTTTTTTAATGCAGGAGCTTTACATAGTTTAAATGCTTTAAAGCCAAATTGAAGAAGCTGCTGAATGGAGTGATTGGTTTTACATGTATTATATATTTGAGCTTGACTTGATTCATTTTTGCTCCACTATTTCGATGGCTTTTGAGCTACACTCCCAAATATTTCTCACCTTGATCCTAAACCCCGTTGCAACTCTTGAAAAGTCCTAATGATTTGTGTTATGCATGTGATCTCAGTGGTGGAGAATGGAAGATATGCAAGCCTATGGTAGATCATTTCCATTGGAATGAATTTGAGTGAAACACATACCCTTCAAACACATGAGAGTCAAGTGTTTATTTTCATGAGGGTCTACGTATTTAGTTTACTCCATCTTCAAGTGAAAATGCTTACTAAGTAACTATAAATTGTTTAAGAATGTTCAAGATATGTTACGAGTTTTGAAGAGTTTGGTTGTTCTTTATTGATGGCATAGTAACCTTGATTTTCTAGGAAAGTGAATTTGAGTTTTGCCAGAGGACGAGCAAAAGTTAAGTGTGGGGGAATTTGATGGGAATGCAAGGTGTCATATTTTTCTCTCTTGATGTTTAGTCTTTTTATACTTATTTGGTCTAAATGTACTCATTATTCTTATATTTTTATTTAGGATGCAAATAGAGTCGTTTAATGCTAAACGAAGCTAATTGGGCGATTCTGGATAGTTTCAACATTGCTTTGTAATATGGGCATAATTCTCTCATCCGAGCTCCGATTGAGATGATTCAAAATGATATGGAACACCAAGACCAAGCTCTAAAATTTCATGATTTTATTTTTGAAAGATACTAGTTGCATCAAGGTCGAAATCAAGCTTGAAGTTGATGCACCTCCACTGCTAACGTTCCAGAATGTTCGACCTTATCGTGCAATTCAAATATGCGATTTAATTGCAGATGTTTTGGAGATCTGGTGCACGAAAGATACAGTTGGAAAACACCACTTTCATAGTTATATTAGGACTCTATTTTATTTTTACTATTTCCCTTAATTAAGTCAGATTTTGATATGGTTATTTGAGGATAATGTTTAGAATATTTTAGGAGATTTGGTAGGATTCTAATAAGGGGTATGGACGTGTAAAAGAGAGAGAAAATCATCATACTAGGGCATCTCTCTCCCCTCTTCTCTAACTTCTCCTTTCAATTTTCATGATGGTCTTATATGGCTAAACTTTCATAATTGGTTGAAGGAAACGGAAGCCTCAGAATCAATAAAACTGTGAGATCTAATTTGTTTTTAGTGTTCAATTTATGTTTTGAGTATCGAATGCTCTTTTATGCCTATTTTCATGATTGTCTCATTTAATTACTAGGAGGCCTACTAGTTTATTATTCGTTGCAATCTACTGCTAGATTAGATATCAAATCTATAATTGTTTGATCCCTCTAATTTGTGAAGCAACTAAGATTTGATGATTTACTGCGTCAGAAATTATTAGATCTTAGAAAGAACGCTCGATGAAATTAAATGCATCTGCTTGTGCTTGTGTTGTTTAGCTTCATCAATCTCTCTAATTCTTAAGATTACTATTAGATTAAACATTTAGCCTTTGTCTTGAGTTGTTTAGTAGTTAAGGTTAATTAGATCGCTTATTTTCTAATTAACTACGACTAAGGAGAGATAGAAAAATAATTCTAACGATGAATATTCAAAGTATGAATTAATATATATTTGCATCGATGATCAGTTGTAAAATTTCGATAGTGGATGTTGACTTAGACCAATGTTTGTTTTTTTGATTGATTTTGATAGTTTAATTTGAATTGTTCCTTAGTTGTTCTTCTTAAAATTGTTTTCGCTATATTCAAACCCCCCATCCTTGTTCACAGCATAAAACTAGGCTAAATACTCTTCATGGGAATGATCCTTACTTGCACTACTACATGTATTTTTAGGAGCATAAATTTTATATTTTGTTGTCTGCGACAGCACACCACTATATCATTACTATTTATTTTTTTTTTTTTTATCTCATTTCATCTTATTTGTATAATCAAATGAGGCATAAAGGTTCATTCAGATGCAATCATAGAAATAGGAACACTCAAAATCTCATAAGCCATATAAGCAAGATCAAGATAACGAAATTTATTGGTGTTTTATCTGTGTATCCAAACCAACTTTTGTGTTGAGTCTTTCCGAACGAAAAACCCCCCTAGCTCGTCCAAACCCCCAGATCTGTTGAAAGGGGGTGGGAGCTTCGGCTCCTCGCCCCCTCCCAATGCCCTCTTCCTTTTCTCTGTCTATTTACCTTCTATGTAGTGTTTTTATTTTATTTTGTGTTTTTAGGCCGAATAAGGGAGGATCGCCGTTCGAGTCTTTCCGGCCACCACTTCTCTACACGCACCCCACCGGTATGACGCCCAGCCGCCGATCTTCAAGACCTCCAAATCCGGCGTCCATCGGAGTGGCGCGTAGCCCGCACGTGCGGGACGAAATTCTAGACAGCGTTGGCGCGTGGCCAAGGCCACGGAGGAGCCCTCTCCCGACACCACGCTCGGTTGCTGTGGAACCTCTGACTCCGGGTCTTCCAAGTCTGACCGTCAGCTTTCCTCCCAGCGTGAACAGTTTCTGCACGAAACAATGCCGACCATTGTGTACTGTTCATCTGTTTTTTATTTTTTGTACTATATTTTTTGTACTGTAATGCCGACCACGTTCGTTTCTTTGTTGTTGTCCATTTCAGTGTTTTGTAGTTGTCTTGTTTTTGATGTTGGTGTTGCTTTTGTTGACCCGAGTGAGATTTGGGCCTTTAGATCGGAGTAATCCGGGACAAGGCTTTCAAGAGTGTTGGGCGAGGCTATGGCCGGTGGTTATACGTCTGGGCTGTTGTGGTCTGTATGTACACTGGGTGCTCGCTCCACCGAGCTCGAGATGACGATGCTTGCGGTGGGCGTGACGTCTGGAGTCTCACCAGAGCTTGTGGTCTTGTAGTTGTTAATGTGGTTATTTGTAGTTGTTTGTTAGTTTAGTTTTAATAAAATAGGAATAGGCTATAGGATTTGATGTCCATAGCAGTGTCCCGTACTCTTTTTCCTTGGGAAGATAGAGAGGACCTTTAAGTTCTGTTTTTACAGAGCGCTTTTTCTGTTACGAGAGAGTTTGATTAGAAGTTAAGGCAATGTCCGCCGCAAATGTATTTGTGTGTGGGGAAGCCCCAGAGCTGTTGCGTTAGTTGGCTTATAATTGGATTTTCTGTGTATTGGAACTTCTTGTATTGATAAGTCACATTTGTAACTTTGGTTTATTAATGAAATGAGTATGTTTCATTCAAAAAAAAAGATAACGAAATTCATTTCTTTTCCAAAAAGAAAGAATATCAAGGGGAGCATTTCTATATGCCCTAGGTTAATCCAAATAGAGCTTTAATTGACTTTTTTGTATGTGGGCAATAAGATGATCAGCTTGGAATGAATCAACAAAAAACAAAACAAAAACAAATATTTCAAGCCAACATGATATAAAACAACAATATAATATAAATCATTAAACAAAAAATATTATTTGTACTTATCTTCATTACTTGTCTAGTCCCTCTACTAAAATATTTGAACTAAGTTTTCATATTACAGACATTTCTTTCAGAAGATGTGGTTGAACTTGTGGGAGCACCGTAACTGTATTCCATGAAAAGAGATGCCAATTTCATACAAACATTCAAATACTCCAAGGAACCATTTCCATAAAACTTCTTATAAGAAACTCAACAAATTGCGAATTGAAGCTTGTATCAAGAATCTAATATAATTACTATAGCCAATATCACATTGAACTCTAACCAATATTTCTCAAACTTAACAATCATTTGATTAGACATTTTTCTCATGAAGTCATCCTCACTTTTACATTGTTCATTTAATGTCAAATAAATCATAAAAATTGCTGAAAAATACAAGTTGGCTTAAGGATATTTGGTTCCAGAAAAGTCACAACGGCATCATAAAAAACAACCAAGAAAGTGTTAATCTTCTCCACTTTATCCCACTCATATGTGGATAGAAAAAGTTTAAAATTTCAATCAGTCAACTCCTAATGGTAAAAAGCACAACGATAGAAAAGAGCACTCTCAAGTATAAGAAAAGTATAATTCCTTCTATTAGGAACATCTTGTCTCAGCCCTTTCTTACTATCCAAAGACATTTGATTGGTTGATTCTAAACATTTTTGTTTTCTTGTTTGTGATCCTTTGACATACTTGGTACTTTCATGATTGATTATATGAAAGTACCATCTCTTTTAACCCATCTTCTACTACCAAATTGATTATATGAGCACAATAACGAAGATGAAAAAACTCATTATCACAAACAATGGCTTTCTTAATGTTCAATTAAGTTCTTGACATCTTCACTAAAACATCATTTGAAGAAGCATTATCTAAAGTCAAAGTAAAAACTTTGTTTTCAATTCTCCACTCACATAGCAAATTATAATTTTTTTCAGACAATAATATGTCATTCTCTAGTGGTGCAATAAAATAAAAGTTCAACACAATTTTCTATAAAACCAAATCTTATCAAGAAAATGTGTCGTAATGCATATATAACCATAAGTAGTTATGTCCACACGTAAGAGGTCAAACTAATTCTACTAGGAGAATCATTCAACATAAATTTAACCCTTTTTTTCCAATGATACATCTTAACCAAATTGGCCTTATCGATATTTCTAGATATAAATGAAACATATGGACGCAAATATGGTAATAAAGATCTTACATCAAAATATTCAACAAAACGAAATGGCAATTCATGCTTCACACTACAACCTATCAATATGTCTCTAAATCAATGTGATGCTTCAAATTTTCTGTTCCATATTTGGTTGCTAGTCACTACCAAATATGTAGTTCCACACATCTTGCACTTGGCATGTGGGTTACCGATATTGTCATCACCTTTGTTAGAATCAGGATCATCTAAAAAAAACTCCACACATTTGATTGTTTCTTTCATTTCGCCTTCCCTTCCTTATTTTGACAACTTGCTGAGACATCTTCCAACAAATCCAAGTTACCCAAATCATTGTTTTCGCCTGCTGCCTCAGACATTTGACATTAAAAAAATCCAACATGAAAACTAGTCTAGCAGCAATTATAACACAACACCTATAATGTTTACACAACAACTATAAGTTAAACATAACATGTATAAAGATAAACACGTCAACTATAAAATAGCAATTTGTCAACCAAATCATCGTTCTTAATTTTGGTAGAGTAAGAATTGGGAACTATAATGTCCTCAGTTCATTAAGCTCAAATTATACAATGAAAATTGTAAGTCAAACAAACAATACAAGGCCCAATTCTGTAAGATTGAACTTCAAGACCTAGACAGATAGGAAGTGGAATATATTCTCTATCAATACAAGGAGTTCAAATGGCAAATACCTTCTCTGAGATATCCACAAGATTGTTCAATCTTGTGAACTTTGAATACTATATGTTGTTTCAAGTCTCGACGACTTACTACAAAAAACAAATAGTAAGTAGTAGCCCATAGATCCAAGCATTCAAGTTGGTGAAGCTAAACACTGCCATAGTATATAACAAACAAGTATGGTTTTACAAGTGTATAACAAGAAAATAAGCATCCAGAACATAAAAGGGAAGCTATCGATGGTGTATTAAAGAAGTCCCATGTTAGAGATTCAGACATTTATCAAATACCAACAAGTATTCACTATTTAGCAAGTATTTACCTTAGAGGTGGGAGTGGGGGCGGCGTGAGGCACATCACAAGATAGCAAGGCAATAGGCTAAGAAAGCAGGGCAGCACGATGTGAGGCAAAGGATGCGATTTGAGAGTTAAGAGATAAGGAGACCGAGAGAAAGGGAGTGGGGGCAGCCGGCAATGTGAGAGAGGACGACATGAGGTAGAGGAAGTGAGGGTTCAGGGAGGTGATCATGACTCGTGAGAGAGAGTTAGGGAATTAAGGCTAGGGTATTTTGGTTTTTAGGTTAAAAAAGATATATTTGTAATTTTGAGTAAAAAACTTAACGAGTCTAAACAGATCAGTAACGATTTAAGCAGATTGACCCGTTAGTGACTCGTTAATGAGTTGTGTTTTAACGGGTCAACCCATTTTGACCCGAACATTCATCAAACCCAAATTCACTAATTTCGTGTCGTGTTCGTATTGGATTAATAGGTCATGTCACATATTAACACCCCTATTCCTTGCCCTTCTGCCCAACGTTCTTTTTTAAAATTCTTATGATTTTTTCTTTTTATTTTAATTTACAATTATTATAATTTTGCTTTTTACTTTTTTGAAGTAAAAGAAAAGCTGAGCACATGACAGCTTTAGAGAGTGACACATGTCTTCCGTCATGTAGTATGAACTAAATTTGTAACAGAGGAGTTTAATTCTAAATCTGTGATAGCACGGGGTGTAAATCCTCAAAACAAACTACACAAGGGCTGAATATCAAAAAAGGTAAAGCAAATGGGGCTATTGACCATTTATGCCTAAAACTTTACACGTTATACCTTAAACTATTAAAAAGTCATGAATAATACTAGATACAGTTTTAGAGTGTACAAATCTCGCATACTTCTTTTAAAAAGGTGTGAGAGGTCAAATATTAAAAAATTAATTTTTTCATGTAGATCACATACTTACCTACTTTTTTTAAAAGGAGTACGCGGTGTTTGCATATGTTAAAACTGCAAATATCATTTTTCAAAAGTCACAATGTGCATAGTCTATTAAGATCTTATAATAAATATTGTAATTTTTTTTTATTCATTTTTATGGCCAGAATTAGCTAAGAATGCATTTATCAACTTTTGTAGGTCGGAAAATGTACCAATATTGAGAGTTAAAAGTCAAGAGCTTGATGGCTTAATGCCATTACTCGGTTCTTCAAATGAAAAATTTGGGTTCGAAACCCCCACCCTTTATATAAAATATATATATATATATATATTTATATTGAGAGATAGGAGTGTAAAGTATATCTACTAGTTTGAGGGGAAATATATTTTCCTCAGAGAATCAAAACATGAAATGCTCTTAGATAAGGTGACCCTAGTCAGACAAATATAGTTATTTCATTAATAACTGAATTTTTTTTTTGGGTATTGTTTGGGATGGACCCACTTCCAAAGTTAACTTCTTGGCTCGTTAATTCCAAAAGTTAACAAGTTCTGCTAGAGCAATCGAATAAGTGTTCCGAATTAGTCTACCGAACAGTGTATTTCATTTTTTTTTTTTTATTTTCTTTTTTTTATATATTTTTTTATTATCATAAATATTTTAAAAAAATAAAAAAATTCACAACATTATTAAAAAAAAATTCTTAATCACTAAGTAAAAAAAAAAATCATTCGGGACACTTTTTGAGTCCCAAATTTGAGATTCAAAGCATTTCTCAAAATTAACATATGAGTTAAACGCAAAATATTGGGCTCTTCAACATGGGTTTTCAAAATTTCCAAAGACTTATGTAAAGCCCAAGTGGCATATGCTTATGTGAAATAAACACTAGAGTTTAAGAACTAAAAATAAATAACTCTATTATAAGTCTTTTATGTACAAATAATACACTTTCTATCCTCTTAACAAATAAATATTTTACCGGTTATACCTTAAACTATTAAAAAGTTACAATGTGGAGACTCTAATAAGATTTGATAGACTGTGTAAAATCACTGATTTTCACCAATTTCTTATCCATTTTAAAGCTTAGAATTGGATAAGAATAATGCATTTATCAGTTTTGATAGTTATAGGCATGACTCGGATAAGTAACGTCGAGTTGGACTGCATTTCGGGCCTTTGAATTAATGGAGAGTTGAAAACAATGGGCTAAAAATAAGGATGTGAGGAGAGCTCCTCGCGTTGCGTGTGCCCGTTTGCGCCTCTCAAAAGCCCCTCACCAGTTCTCTCCCTCCCTCCCTTCCTTCCTTCATGAATTGAATTCTAATTTCTCAATTAAAACGGATGACTTGTTGATGTCAGTCCCACATTCCCAGCACCGGAAAACAACGACCTTGCACCCACTCTCACCCCCTCTTTCGCTATTTTTATACACTCTCTTCAGTGTGTTAATCAAGTCTCCTCAACTCTCACCATTACCCTTCCTCCTCATTCTCTCTCTCTCTCTGATCTCTTTCTCTCTGTGTGCCTGAAAGGAAGAAAAAAGAAATGAAGAAAATCAACATGATACTGAGGAAGTGCAAGAGCCTGTCAAGGCAACTGGGGAGATCTTCTTCGTATAGCAGCTTACGGTCCAAATCAACAAGGGAAGAATTATGGAATGGTGACATGCAAGATTATGACGAACATCACAAAACTGTATTCGTGGGAAGCACCAGAAAGCGATACGTGATTAGCTCCAAGTACCTTAGCCATCCTCTTATAGATGCCCTCATCGACAAAACAAAGCACAAGACTTCTTCAGGGGATGATATTTTGGTGGTCAGGTGTGAGGTGGTTCTATTCGACCATCTCTTATGGATGCTTGAGAATGCAGACCCAAATCTCAGCTCCGAGTGCTTGCAGGAATTGGCTGAGCTCTATGTTTTCTGAGGCCCCTGATGCTTGAGGTCTGGTGTTCAGGGACAGAAGCATACTGGGGTTCATCTCAGGTTGTGGCTTTTGCATCTGAGAATTGTAAGTGCATGCATGGCTCATTTCTTCTTCTTCTTCCTGATGCATATGATTGATCTCTGTCATAACTCCTTGGGAAATTGACAGACCCAACACATGATCCATGAGTTTCTGTTGTTCTATTCCATGATTCTTTATCCTTAAATTTAAGTCAATAAATACCAATGAATCAAAACATGCCTTGTATTTAGATAATTTTTTGTTTCCTTTTTTAGATTTTAGACATCCTTAAATTTTGAGTATTAATTGGAGGGGAGCACTTGGAATTAATCCATTATTTATAACTTTTATCCATTTTCTTTAATTAAAAACAAAGTGACAATGATGAGTCTTATTGGTACGTGGAAATTAATTTCCAAAACAAAAAAGTTAGGTACAATTTAAAGGTGTATTCCATAGGCAAGATCTGGATCTGCCCAAAATGTTTGTTCATTTAGGAAGGTAGCAGCACATATAGTGATCATGGCAAACCCGCTGGCCGGGGCCAGCCCCTTTGCAGTTTTGCATAATCTACCAGGGGACATGGAGGAACTAAAGTTGAAGCTGGGCGTGCATTGGAGTTCGATATAGACGGTATACCATGTTAGCTGTTTACAACTTACGAGGGTCCTAGGATCAATCACAACGCAATACATTCAAGTTTCAGAGAGAGAGAGAGAGAGAGGAATCATCCATAATAAGATGTGTTATGACGATTACAAGTAGACTATCATGCCTTGGAACCCATTTCAAGAAAGCTAGCTGGAGCACGGATCAAGATCTCCCAACAAGTTTTTGTCTTAACTTTAAGGTATAAAGTCAGATATATACACATAAATACACGTAACAATATTTATTTGATGTTGTCCGCCAATACTCAAGCATATAGCTGTAGATATCATATAATCCACTATATGTATCTACTTCTCTCACTTTAGATCATAATATTCATACAATTCCTCAATTTGGGAAATCCAGTCCTTTTTTATTCCTCCCACAGCAATGGGCTCTTGAGTCGTGAGAGAGTTAGGGTCCTTTGAATGCTTAGAATATCCGGTATATCTGTAAATAATCGTGAAATAGTTTAAATTAACATATTTTATTAAATTTTAAGAAACGAGAGAAAAAAAATTAAATAAAAATATTATAAATTTAAAAAATTATTTGAAAATTATTTTTATTTTGAAATTTAAAAAAGTAATATTATTATGTGTTTTATTTGGAAATATAGTATTGATTAGGTAATGATTAAAAGAAAAAGTTGAAGATTTGAAATTAAAAGTATTTTGTATTTGAGTAATAATTGGGAAGAAAAATATCTGAAGAATACCTGAGAACAATTGTGTTGTCAAACGGATCCTTAAACTGCCTCTGAGAAGGCAAAACGAAGTTTTTGACAACTGGACCATGTTACCCAGGATTTATTAGGCCTCCAATTCTCAATACAAATATAATAAATTTTCACAACATCCTAACACTCCACACTCCATATTATTTTTAATTTTTATTATTGTTTTCTTTTATTAAATATTTATTATATAAATAATGAATAAATAATTTGAAATAATTTTAAAAGAATAAATTCAAAAAAAAATTGAAAAAAAATATTAAAAATTTTAAAAAAATGTGGAATGTGGAGTGTGGTGTAGCAAAACTCATACAAATATCTAAATCATTGCTGCATCTACATGGAAATCTCTGTGGGAGCCAGACGCACCTAAATAGGTCCCATATGGGCACCACAAGTAATGAATGATCAAATGTATTTCCAATTTAGCATGGGATATATTTCCTTAATAATCAAGGGTGTCTTTGTGGACTTTGCACGCATTGTGATGTCAACAAATCAGAGTTCCTTGAGAAGGCTATTGGGAGCACTCAGGTTTCCTAATTACTATTTAGATTAGGACTCAACATGGATCAGAAACAGAGCATTCAGCAATACAAAACTCCCAATAACAAGTTGACAATCGACATGACATCCATTTATCAAGATTACAAGCATTGATTCCCATCCTTTTTATCAAGGATAACAAATTGTGCTTTGGCACTTGTGTACCAAATGTAAAGCAACATATTCCATTTAGAACATCATGCTTTCTATCAAATCTGAAAAAGGTGAAAATGAAAGAGATGAGACAGTAGATACTCTCCTATAGTCATAAATCACTTGAGAAACAAGTAGCTTATTCTAATATTATATCATGTTTTTCAAAAAAATTAGAAAAAACTTGCCTAAAGTTTCCATTATTTATATTAACCCTAAACCCATTGCTATATGCTAATCATAACAGCCCATGAAACTCAAGGAATTAACAGATAAAATTAAGCCCCAGTACCGAAGGGCCAAGGGAGTACATGCAAACCATTCTCCTACTCTTGCAAGTTGCAACAAATATAAAGTTAAGTTCTTAGCCACATATTAAGTCTAGACTCTATATACCTTCAACCAAAACTAGCATTAACTCTAGCAGCAGGAATGGAACTGGAAGTCCCCAAGCCTCTGGCATTTGTACTTGACCAGAATAAACATCTTGACAAAATACATAATACAGATTAAAGGACAACTCTAAATTGCCATTACACCCTATGACAGAAGAGAGAGAGCATGCTTGAGAGCAGGCAATCGGATCTTATCTGATCTGGAAATGTTTGTAAGTTGAGTTCTCATGAATGGATATCTGAATTCTTCCCCTATCATCAACCTGTCCACAAACAATGTCCTTCAACTGAGTACCTGTTCCTTTGCGGCTTGAGCCTTCTGCATGAGACTCAGCAGAGTTCTTCCTTCGCCGTTCATTATGTCCAGCCAAACGCCTGCGGCAACTCCTCTTGGTTTCATCAAATTCTGATAGTTCATGAAATCTGCACCCAGTTACAACGGATAATTGAAGCACAGTAAAGTCCCAGTTCTTGGTAGCCTAAATAATCTTAGACGTTCAGAAAGTAAGATAAGCTAGCATAACAAACATTTTGCATTGGAATTACTCACTAGGGCTCCAAACAAACCGAGTCGAGCCAAACTTGAATAAGGGTGTTCGAGCTCGATTAGCATATGTACTTGTTCGAACTCGGCTGCAAATTTGAATATCCTTATTCGAACTTGGGTTGCCAACTATTAATGTTGTTTGAATTCGGCTCGAGCTCAACTAAAAATCAATGGACAAGTCAAGTTCGAACTCGAGTTTTTTTATTTGATTCTTATCTTTTGATTAATATAAAGAATTTTTAATTTTACAAAAAAAAAATTAATCATTTAACTATTCGACCATATAATTTTCATTAAAAAAATTCTTGATATAAATTTTTATAAAATAAATTAACTCATAATTATAAATTATAAAAATAATACATAAGATAAATGCAATAAATTAAACCATTTAATATGTATAGATGGCATGATAAGTCAAAAGTTCTAGTTGAATAATATATTATTATTAAATATAAATTATGAATATATTATAGTACACATTACTGGATATTATATTTATAATTGTATTACAAGCATGTGATATAAACATATAGATATAATATAAAAGTCACTGTACATATATTACACAATAGAAATATAATAATATGGAATTAAAAGTGATAAGTATAGTTTTAAATTACAATATGTGTTATCATTTATCAGGTATAATGAAAACTATATTATATATAAGGTTAATAATATAATTCCTTAATTAAAAAGAAATATTATCAACTTACATTCTGATGTGTATTATTTATACAAATTATAATTAATCGGTTAAAGTTAATTTAGTAACTGTTGCAAGTAAATATTTATTCACCCATTCATTCATAACTATATCAGAAAACTGATATATAACACTAATGCTATATTACATGATACATCATTAACTTATTTTATATAACTTGTATTGCGAACATAAACTAGCTTGATAAGTAACAAAATACACAATTAAATATAGATAATTAATTATATAAAATATCTTCTATAAAAAGTTATACAAAGTATCCTATACACACTAATAATAATATAATTAAGTTTATAAAATACAGCTAACATATAATAAATATAGCACATATTACAAGCCAAGTCGAGCTTATACGAATTTTGTTTACGAACCTAAACCCAATCGAGCCGAGTTTATACGAGTTTTGCTCGTTTAATAATCAAACCAATATTGGTGTTTACAAACATCTCATTTATTAAATGAACCGAGTTTAAACCAAATATATACAAGCCAAGCTCAAACTCTTCACAATCCAACACCAATATTGGATGTTTGTAAACACAAAATAGAGAAACGCCAACCATTAATATAATCCAATACATAAGACGACCACATGAGACAATATGACAGAATCATTGACATGATCAGGACCATATAACACCAAGGAAAAGCAACAGTTAATGACCATTATCATGCAATTCAAACAGCGTTGTAGCTTAATTTAGTAAAAACTTTAAACCCTGTTACAATGCATTAGATCTGAAAATGCATTAGCTGTATGTACCATATATAGTGCACGAGTAACAGAATATTATCGCCAAATCCAAGCTCAATGAAGCGGCCTTTTTCATATAAAACAAAAAAAATAGACACATTCCAGTACCCCATAAACATTCCTGCAAGATTTATGGGTACTGTACCAGACACAACTAAACCAATTAAGTGTACTCAACGAAGCGTCGAGTTCCGATTATTGGGATTAGCTACAGGGCAATTGCTTTTTTATAACTTAGATCCAAATTCCATTAATGGTCCTATAATGCATGCAAAAAGCTCCCATTTTCACCTTTTAATTAACGCCATAAGAAACAAACAAACAATGACAGACAGCGAGACAAACAAAAAGACACGTACGATGTGGTTTGGGAGTTTGGAATTGGGGCTCAAAGGTTGGAATTGGATATATGGAGAGCTCAGCTCATCATGTTCTTTTCCCATGAGGAAGGACTCTAATTCTATTTCCAAAATCCGAATTCCACCTTAAGTTTGTGCCATAGAAATATTACGAGTGGTGCAGAGCAGTCAACTACAATTGTAACCAAAACTCCTCAGAAGTCGAGCAATTGGGCAACAATTAACCGACCCACAAAGGAATTGAGCAACAAAAAGGACAGAAACAAGGAATTCATCGTAAAATCAAAACTGAAGAAAAAATGTTATAAAGCGCAAAACTAAACCTCTACAACCTGCTGCATTGCTGACAAAATCTTTGCCTAATCCCACCCACAAGCACAACCTGAGCCTTAGCATGAAACTCACACACCTTGTGCCTCCTGTGGTACTGCTTAGCATCACTCAGATCCGCCGTGCACTTCTCAGCCTGACAACACCTCAGCCCGTTACCACCTTTCTTTCCAAGCCCACCACCACCATCCATCACCCCTTTCTTCCTCTTCTCCTCCTCAACACCCTCCAATTCCTCATCAGACTCCACCACTTCCTTCTTCACCACCTTCTGCTGCTTCTCCATCTTCTGGTAATTCCCACTAACATTGTCCAGATTCATGGTAAAGAAGAATTGTCTACTGGGAAGTTGGAAAGTATGGAAGAAGATATTAATCAGCTGAGGGTGTAGGGACTCGGGAGGGACTGAATCAATGAATTATAGTTGAATACATAATATATATATATATATATATAACATGAATCTCAAATATGCCCACAAAACTTGGTCACTCATATATTTTATTTTATTTTATTTTTATTTTTTAATAATTAAGAATGTTATTATTAATACATTTATATTTTCTAATGATTAAAAAAAAAAACTCATTTACCTAAAATATTGCATATTTGAAGTGGCCATTTAATTCTACACTCTGGTACCAAAAAAATAAAAGGTGAGAAAGAAGGGAGAGTGAGGGAACTAGGACCACACGGTGGTACTGGTGGTGGAGCTACATGTTTTATTTTCTTTACTTTTTTGCTTATCATTATTCATTCCATTTCTTTCGGGTTGTTGTTGTTACCCGGTTTGGCCGTCTCTGTCTGTGTTTTGGTTGTACACGGGGAAGATGGTGACGAGAAGACGTCGAAAGCAGACACACGCACACGCACGCACGCTGACACACGCACTCGCTGACACCCAAACACACATACGGGCGGAGACTGTCAGCGAGTCTTCTCGTGATCGGTGGCCCCTATGTGTGGTTAAAGAAAAAAGTAAAGAGTCAGTGCGTGCGTGTGTGGTGGAGGAGGAACGATGGTTGGGGAAAAGGTTGGGTGGGTTGCAGTGGTGTGTGGTTTTGAGGGAGTTGGAAGGAGGGGATTGGTGGCTTTAGTGTTTGGTTTTGACATTTGAATTATTTGAGCAATAGGAAGTCGAAAAGTGTGCAGTTCCATTGGCGTTGTTAGTAACGAGGAAGAGGAGTTGGCAGAGAACGTCGGCTCTCTTTTGTCCTGTAAATGTAATTTCTCTGTAATGGGGCGTTGTACGATTGATTCCCCATCTTTGAACATTAATTTCATTAAATTTATCTTTAAATTTTAATAAAAAATATATATTTTTTATATATCTAAAATTTCTTTATCTATAATTTTACATTAAATTAACTATTAAATTCATCAAAATAATAATATAATATTATCTTTTTAATAATAATATTTTATTTTTTTTATACTTTATAATTACACTAATTATATGTTAATTAATAATTTAATTTAATTCTTATATTATTATTACAAGATAGTTAGAGATTAAACGTGAATAAAAAAGACCATTGGAGATTAAAAGTGAATAAAAAATAGATTTGATGAGTCAACAGTAGTTCTTCAAATTTGAAGAAATCTATAAATTTACTGTAGCTCAAAGTTTCACATTTATCCTTTTGGCTAATTCAATGCAGCTCTCTTTTAATGAAATTCATCATATTTTACATTTAACTAAGCTTTTTTATGACTAATACTCTTACAATAGTGGAGACGCGGTAGTTGGATGAAATGCCACACCACGAGCCAAACCCCAATTTGGTGCGGCATTTGGTGGGGTTGAGAGTGTTAATAAATTCATAAGAGAAAAGTGTTAAATGTATAAAAAAAAATTAAAATAATAGATCGATGCGATGTTATGCGATATGTTAAATCTATTCTATAATAAAAATAATTTTATAATTTGACGTATTATATCAAGACATGTTAATTTATAAATTTATTTTTATAAAAAAAATTTATGACTAAAGCATTTCTCTTCGATAAAATATGTTTGAGACAATTACTAGGTGTAAAAAGAGGATTTTATAAAAATAAATTTAAAAATTGATAAAGACTAATGTGATACATAAAATCTAGTTTACATAAAAAAAAAAAAAAAAAAAAGTCTTATAATCTAATAAAATATATCAAAACACAAATTTGAAAGTATTTCTTTTAATGTGAAATCATGTTCAATGGTCTATAATATATGCTTGTAGCTTGCGTTCAACGTTGATCAATTATTGCTCTTTCATTCTGAATTTATTGTGAACAATTATCATGAAGTTTTGATATGATTAGAGTGGAAGAGAGAGAGATAATCATGAGACTCACTTTATCTTACTATGTGTCTCTTACTTTAATGGTTGGTTACTATCGTATTTTCAGATATTTTGTTTTTAAATTGGAAGAGATAAAATATCTTAAGTCCATAATGAATTCTAGGCCCAATTCAAATGGGAGGATCTCTTAAGGAGGAAAGAATGAATGAATGAAGGAGAGGATAAAAGATTGAGAATGAGAAATGTGTTAGGAAAAAAAGTGATAATATGTCATAAAGGAGAGAATATGTAACGTAGAAAAGGCAATGGGCAGATGATAAAAAGAAGACCGGACCACTTGATGCGGGGGCTTCCAGATGATTTTTGGGACTGGCGAGGACAGACGGAGACTTATCATTCAGCTTCTTCAACCTCACGACCAAAGCACCAACGACAGGGACACTTCTAGAAGATAGAGATCCGATCTCTATTGTACAATGAGGACGAGAAACCAAGAGAGATTGTAAAATAATCACATTATAGTAGATTCTCATATTTCCAAAACCCCTGTAGACGTAGACATTATACTGAACTATGTAAATATGTGGGTCGTCGTCTCTTTATTTTCTCTACACTATTTATTGCTCACTGCCTTGGATATACGCACGGACAGCGTACAGCTGTTGGGGGCCCCACACTACTACTATCGAGGCGCAAATAGTCTCATCGAGCCAATAATGATTTTTTCTTCTCTTCCGGCCTATTGCAATAGTTTTAGGCGTTAACACAAACATCATTCAAATACCATATTTTTCAATTTCAAATATTCAATTTTTTCATCTAATCGTTATCCAAACACAAAATCCAATACAATTTTCTCAAACTTCTAAACAAAATACAAAAAATAATATAACTTTTTTAATTTTTAAAATAAAAATTATATTCAAATAAAAATTTAATTTTATAATATATTTATTCAATTTTTTCTCTCTTTTTTAAAATCGAGTAAAATATCTCAATTCAAACCATTTTATTAATTCACAAATTATTTTATTAGTATTTATAAATATTTTAAATATCCAAACGATACATAAGAATGAAACTAGAAGATCTAAATACCATTTACGTATATTCCGAAAGATAAAACTCAAATATATAGATTAAACGTAAAGATAAAACTCAAATATATAGATTAAACGTATATTCCAAAAGATAAAACTCAAATATGTAGATTAAACTAAAGTCTAATTGCAACATAAACATGACACCCCACCTTTCAAATCCGAAAATTTTAAAATATTGGTAAGGAATAAACTCTCAAATTTAAAGAAGTTATAATTTGATTATGACTTGAAGAACAAACCCTAAAAGTTGCTTCCGGCAAGTGATTACATTCCTTTTTTTTGGATGATTGAGAATTCTTTGAATTAGACGGATGGGACACTCATTAATTGATTGATGATTAATACCGAAGTCTTAATTATGACGTTATTAGAAACCTATTGAGCATCTTGGAATGAATTTATCAAGACAGGTTGTTTTTTATATTGATTTTATTTTTCTTAGTCACATTTGATTTTAAATAAACCAGTTCCTGGGGGAAATATAGTGATAAAAGTTTATATTGCTAAGGCTTATGATACGATTGATTGGAAGTACTTGTTCCATGTGTTAAGTGCTTTTGGTTTTTCGGCTCAAGTTTGTCAATTGATTGTTCAGTGTGTTATTACGCCATGGTATTCAATTGTTATGAATGAGACGGCTAAATGATTTTTTAAGAGTGGTAGGGGGTTGCGGTAAGGGAATCCTCTTTCTTCATATTTATTCATTCTTGTAGATGAAGTTTTTTCTTGGCTCCTCAAACAAGGATTTGCTAGGGGTAAGATTGGTGGGCTTATGACCCCACGAAATGGGCCTTGTATTTCTCATTTACTCTATGCGGAAGATACGATGATATTTGCAAATGAGAGTAAACAATCGGTGCAAGAAATTAAAGCTATTCTTGGATTATATGCCTTGTGGTCGGGACAAAAGGTGAATGAATCCAAGTCATCAATTTTTTTCTCAAAAAAAAATTCCTATTCGTAGGTAGCGTGAACTATTGGCTATAACAGGATTTACGGAAGGACAATTTCCCACAAAGTACCTTGGAGTGCCAATTATAACTGGAATGGTGAAAGGAATTTATTATGAGAGTTGGTGCAAAGGATACGGCAGAGAATAGAAGGTTGGAAAGTGAAATTTCTTTCTTTGGGAGCTCGGCTAATTTTGTTGAGAAATGTTTTATCTAGTCTACCGGTACATTTGTTGGTTGTCACTAAGGTACCGAAATTGATTATTGCAACGATACATAGATTGTTTAGCTCATTTTTCTGGGGCTCAGTTGATGGTAAACTAAAAAGGAAATGGGTGAGATGGGAGAATATTTGCAGACGTTGATGAGGGGGGTCTTGGATTGAGGAATTTATATGATGTACAAAAATCGTTGCATTTGAAGTTTGCATGGAATCTAATTAATTCAGATTCATTGTGGACAAGATATGTTAAGGCCAAATATGTGAAAGGGCAACATATTTCTTTAGTTTCGCAATCGAGGGGTACTTGTTTTTGGAAGATGGTGGTGCGTGAAGTGCCGTCTGTGTTGAAGAACTCTAAATGGTTGGTCAGAAAAGGTAATCTTTCCTTTTGGTGGGACATATGGATGGATTCTTGACCATTATTTGATCAATAAAGGGATGTGGCAGATCCAACTTTACTTGTGAAAGATTGTATGGAGGGGAATCGATGGGATGTAGATACTTTACTGCATTTGGTAGGCCAAGAGAAACAAGAATTAATTGTTTCAACGATTCTTGGCACAAGAGTTGGTAATGATAAATTGGTTTGGATGGGCACATCGGATGGGTGTTTTACAACAAAAAATGCGTGGAGCCTTGTTCGTGAGATGGTTCCAAAGTCACAATGGTCAGAGTGGATTTGGCATACAACATTACCTAAAAAGATTTTAGTGCTAATGTGGAAAGCTTTGCTCAAGAGTCTTAGTGTAGATGAAAGTATAAGAAATATTGGCATTCCGATGGTGTCTAAGTGCGAGTGCTGTAGACAAGGGGCATTGGAGGACTTGAATCATGTCCTGTATGGGGGAGAGGTGGCTACAACTATCTGGAAAATTTTTTCTCATGCTCTGGGGGTACCGTATGTAGTTAACAGGTCATGGAAGGCAACGGTTGAGGCTTGGTTCAGACGCACTAAGAAAACGTCACAGGTGGGGAATTTACTGGGGTTAATTCCGAGTATCATCACATGGAGGTTATGGGGTTGGAGGTGTTTGTCCCGAATGGAGGGAAGAAAGGATTCAGTTGGCTTGTTGTGGAGGTCTATCAAATTCAGGATTAACTGGGTTGGATTAAGGCTTAAGGATGGATCTCGTTTGGGACGACAAGATGTGGAAGTTCTTAAGTTGCTGCAGTTGCCGATTAAATTACGTATCAAGGAAGGAGTAATAGCAGTCTCTTGGCATAAACCTGATCTTGGTTCTGTCAAATTAACATTGATGATAGTTGTTTAAATAATCCAGGTGAGCTAGGAGCCGGTGGAATATTGCGAGATGAATATTGTGATATGAAGTTTGCATTTGCTGCTCGATTAGGCAGGGGAACCAATACAAATGCAGAGCTTCAGGCATTATTATTGGGATTACGTAGATGCCGTGAGTTGGGTGTTGACAATATTACTTTGGAACTTGATTCTCTACTGGTGGTTAATTGGTTGAAAGATGGGAAGTGTAGCTTATGGTATCTTGAGGACTTTTGAGATGAAATTGTTGGGATTTTATTGAATCTTCTTAATTGCCGAGTACAACATGTTTTTAGGGAATGAAATATGGCAGCAAATTTTTTTGGCTAGAATGGGAAGTAGTGGATGCAATGAAGAATGGTTCTCACAAGAAAACATTCCAATGTTGCTTAAGGGTATTATTCGGACTGATCGTAACAGCTTACCTTATTTGCGTAAGTAAAATAAAAGTGATTGAGGGAGTTGGTTTTTGTGATTTCGAATTTATTATTTATTTGTTTGGATCAGTTGTATATAAGGTATTCTTCCATCAAAAGTGGGGGTTTTAATAAACTGGAGAGAAATCATTTGTGGATAGGTGAACCTCGACTCTTTTAAAAAAAAAAAAATGTGCACTATGCTAAGTGATTATCATTTAAGTCGCAGACATATAAAATTATTAAAAACGTGTCACATTTGCAAGAATGATTAAAATTGAAAAAAATTTAGAATTAATTGCAAAACTAGTTTTCCACTTTCGTAATATTTATATGTGAATTTTAAAAAAATTAAAAACGAGTTATTTCCGTCAATTTCTCATTAACTTTCTAACAAGAGCCCGTGTAACATTTTATTATTTATTGGCATACGACATCAACGTCCACATTGGCTAAGCGAACACTAACACGTGGCAATCTTCCCGTTAAGATTTTAACAGGAAATTGACAAAAATACCTAATTGTAAGTTTCTTAACTTCATGTATCTTGGAATCCTCCTCTTATTGGTTTTCTGAAATTGAATATTGATGAGATTATTTTTTGTAATAGAAATTCTATTGGAGTTTTTTTTTTTTTGAGTAAACAGGTGTCAACCTTCATTAAGAGAGGACTTACAAAGTTGATTTGAAAAACAAATCAATTACAAACGTTACTAACTCCCCAGTACACTTTCGTGACTGACATGGTCTAGTCCAGACAGTAACTCTCTAAAGACCTAAATCTTCAGAGAGAATACCTTCTCTGTCCAGGACAGAGATTACAAAGCCCCATACCCTGACTAAGCAGGGTAGGGCATCCCAAACCCCAACAACTCCGTCAACGCGGAGGGGGGACTAATACTCCATTCGGACCAAAATCCGAAGGTACTAATTTTTTGGATTTTTATTTATCCTAGAGACTACATTACACAAAGAAAACTACAAAGAAAAAACACTGCAACAAAACAGAACACAGGAGCTGCTCGCCACTCTGGGGGGGAACCGCCAGTCGACCTTGGAGGTCTCGGACTCACAGACTCCAGAAACGCCGCACGTGGTGTTGGCGGAGGGCTCCCGGGTGGTGCGTGGAGGCCACGCGACGACCGACGCCGTAACTTCGAGCCGCGCGTGCGGGCTACTCGCCGCTCCGTTCGGTGCCGTATTCGGTGGTCTTTAAGATCGGCGGCAGGGCATCACCATGGCGGGGCGCGTGCTGGCTTGTGGCGCCGGGAAGACCTAGATCGGCGGTTCACACTTATTTCTCCTGAAAAAACACAAAAACACAAAACAAAAACTACAAAGAAGATAAGGGAAGGAGGAGGAGGAGGAGGAAGGGAGGGGAAGGGAGCCGAAGCTCCCACCCCTCACGCCGGATCTATGACCGAGTTTTTTTTTTTTCGGCAAACCGAGAGAGAGCACAGAGGGACGATCGATGAGAAAAAGAGCTGGTAATTCTATTGGAGTTGGGGTCATTTTGAGAGACCATAACGAGGTCATAGTGGCTTGTAGTAAGTTTGAGAGTGAGTTTGGATGTTGAAGTGAGTTGAGTTGAGATGATAAAATATTGTTAGAATATTATTGTTTATTATTATTATTATTTTGAGATTTGAAAAAGTTGAATTGTTTATTATATTTTATATTGGGATTTAAAAAAAATTGTACTGATGAGTTGAGATAAGCTCAACTTCCAAACGAAACCTGAGAGAGAAGTATCATCTGCAGAATTCATTGAAGTTATAGCTTTGATAAGGGGTTTACAATTATGTACTCAATGATGAGTTCTAAAAGTGTTGCTAGAAACAGATTGTTTGATATTTGTTCATGCTTTAAATGATATATTTGAATTTCTAACAGATTTTGATTTTATTCTATAAGATATTAGAAGACTCATGATGGGTTTTCACGAAGCAAAAGTGGTACATGTTAACCGTTTGGCTAATATGGCTACTCATCAGTTGGCAAGACATGCATGAGAAGTTGATGATATTGTGATGTGGTGGGATTATTGTTAGTCAAGCTATTTGGCTTGATAAGAATTTTATTTGTAAGGATTCTATTTGATTTTAATAAATATTTCCTATTTATAAAAAAAAACTTTATGTATCAATTTTTAAAAAAAGAATTAAAAACCGAGGTTTCAAATTGCAAAATTGTAAAATGTCATATATTAATTTTGAAATTAATAAAAATTTAATATGAAAAAAAGTGAGTACCTATTAGTATAACTCTCAGATGGTGTTAGCGGGCTGCTTAGAGTTAAATGTTGGGCATACCGCTAGTTATAAATTTATTTTTATTTATTTTTAATTTTCTTTCAAATATTTTTTTAACATTTTAAATCATTAAAAAAATAAAAAAATATATAATTTTAATAATAATTATTTTCTTAACTATTAATTAAAAAAATTAAAATACATAAATGATTAGATTGAATTTGAGTGGCTCCGTAAACAGTTTACATAACTCTCTCCCATGCCCAATTTGTGTCGAAAATCAAACCACCTTTTCAACGAGTAATATTAGAGAGAAGTTATTATAGCAATGCATACTTTGTACTCAATGCATGACTGCTTCTAGTTAATTGTTCCAAACACTCATTTAGGGATATGTATGGTCTAGATAATGCCACATCATATATATAAAATAGATACTCTCAATAGTAACTTCTATCTATATTTATTCCCTTTTCAACAATTTATTTTTTTGCTACGTCATCAACAAATTTATTCAAACCGTCATCCCTACCATTGTAAATGGGAGTCACATCTTCTTCGTTAATAACAAAGCCAACAACCCCTTCAAGAAAAAAGCCAACAACCAGCACACTTCCCCATTGCTCAAATCAACCAGAGATCAAACCAAACAACAAAAACATGGATCCCCGGCAACCCACAAACCTTTTCCCACCTGTATTTATTGTTAGTGACTTAATTACAATTAAAAGTACATCTTTTATGTTGTTAATTAGATAAAATCATATGGCAAGCACTACTTACCATAACAAAAGTGCCCAATTTATACCAAAATTTTATTTTATTTATTGTTATATTTTGTTCATTTTATGAATTTTATATGAATAAAAACTAGTTATAAAATAATGAAAAAATAACAAAAAAAAATTGGTAAAAAGTGAAACAATAAAATTTTTTATGAGTTTGGTGACTTTGGTCACTTTTGATATGTTAGGTAGCAATACCCAAATAGTAATGCTAGGTTGCCGCCTAGCAGTGACTGCTAGCCATGCCGCTTAGGTAAAATTTAATTTTTTTTTTAATTTTTTTTTTACATTTTTTTAATATCTTTAAATATTTTTTAAAAAAATCAATATACTAATAGTTATTTTCTTAATCAGTAATTAAAAAAAATTAAATACATGATCAGTCAAAATAAAGAGATAAAATGAGAGGGCATATTAATATTATTCATACCCAAAGCATATATGATAGAATAATCTATTTTGAGGCTTTTGAACTACATACTATTTATATAATTTAATTTAATTTAATTTAAAAAATAAATATTAAAATTAAAATCTTATAAATTAAATTATATCCGGTGTGTGGTAATAATTTTACCTTATAAGCGACCAACAAACTCACGAAGGCAAAAGTACAACCTGGGTTCCATAATAGTTGTCGAGCATAACTGCATAGGAGTTTAGCAGCCGGGTTAGGAGTTTATTTGAATTTATTGCTTCGGTCGACGGTTGTGACGCAGGTGCCTACAAGCCTAAAGTCCAAATTTGGATAAAATAATTTAAGATAGTTTGTGAAAATATTATAAAATAGTTTGAACTCATATATTTTATAAAATTTTTAAAAAAGAAAAAAAAGTTAAATAAAAATATTATAAAATTAAAATATAATTTTTATTTTAAGATTTAATTTTAAAAAATTGAATTATCTTTTATATTTTTATTTAAAAGTTTGAAAAAATTATAATTATGTAATAATTAGTTGAAAAAATTAATAAAATTAAAAAATATTTATATTTATATTGTTTGGATACTAAAATGAAATAGAATGAGATGAAATGAGTTGAAATGACCTTACTATCCAAACAAGGCCAAAAATTGCTATAACAGCACCGTTGCATATAAGGTTGTGTTTAGACAATGAGATCACTCTATTACTATTTATTATTTTATTATTATTATTTACTTATCTTTTATTAATTTTTATAATTATTTATTATTATTTAATATTTTATTATTATTGATTTTATCACTTTTTATTTTATTATTTATACATCATACGAGATCACATCATCTCACTGTCTAATCCCAGCCTAACTGTTTAATAAAGTGTTCCAGTCATGAATGAGTTAATGCCTTAAAACGTACGTATTGCATGAAATTGATTTTGGGAAGCCAAATTACCAAATTGCCAACCGAAATGATGAGCTCTTATCCTACAAAAATGGTTAGAAGAATAACAATTGAACAAACAGAATAAAGAAAATAAGAAGGAAGAGCTGTGTCTTCCAAGTCGCTGTAAGTTGCAGCAGAAAATTGATATTTCCACGCGTTTAATCCAAAATATCATTATCCCCCTTCCATACAATTGCCATAGAATATATATGAAACTTATTAAGGAATTCAAAGAATAAAAAAAATAAGGAAGAGCTGTGTCTTCCAAGTCGATGCAAGTTGTAGCAGAAAATTGATATTTCCATACGTTTATTCCAAAATATCATTATCCCCCTCTCATACAATTGCCATAGAATATATATGAAACTTATTAAAGAAATCAAACGACTGAAAGAGAAAATATTCAAAAAGGAAACAATTGCAATATAAACTTGGAAATAGAATTTGGTGTTGCGTCTACAGCTTGATAATTCATTTGTGTGTGGCTGAAGTTTCCTTATTGGTGCCAAGAATAGTGGAATCAAAGATCGTGTCTTGCACCAATTCCCCTTAAAATCAAATTGATATTGCCCATGTCCTACATCAATTCCCCCCAACTTAAAATCAAACTTGCCTCAAAGTTTGGCTCTTCATTAGACTGATCATCAGGTGGATGATACTCAAATAAGTCAGCAACATTGAACGTGGGAGAGATGGACATGTTCTTGGAGAAATCAACAACGTAAGCATTGTCGCTAATCTTCTTCAAAATGCGACAAGGCCCATATTTTCTGGGAAACATCCCTTCCTTAGGTGGACCATCACCAAATCCCCTTCTTGAAACACCTTAGCTCACCTATGTTTATTAGCAGCTTGCTTATACTTCATGTTGGCCCTTTCTAAGTTGCTTCACACTTCTAAATGAACTTCTTGGACCCTCTATGGTAAGTTCTTAGCTGCTATGCTCATCCCAAGAAGTCTTGGGAGGGGAACTATGTCAAGAGCATATTTTGGGGGCGTAGTATAAACTACCTCAAAAGGGCTCTTTCCGGTTGATCTGTTCTTCATTCTGTTGAAGGCAAACTCGACTTGGGGAAGACTCACATCCCATTGTCTTGGCTTATCACCAAACACGCAATGCAGCATATTCCCAAGTGTTCTATTGGTCACCTCGGTTTGGCCATCCGTTTGTGGGTGACATGTGCTACTATACTTGAGAGTAGTCTCAGATTTCCTCCATAAGGTGATCCAAAAAGGATTGAGAAATCTTGTGTCCCGGTTGGAAGTGATGGTCTTTGGAACACCATGCAGGCGGACAACTTCTTTGAAAAATTGATTGGCTACACTTGAGGAATTTGAGGTCTTTTTGCAAGGGATGAAATGAGCCATCTTTGAGAACCAATCCACCACCACAAAAATGGATTCGGCACAACGTTTAGTCCACGGCAGTCCAAGCACGAAATCCATACTCAAATCCTCCCAAATATTATGAGGGATAGGTAGAGGCGTGGACAATCATGTGTTCTGAGCTTGGCCTTTCTTCACTTGATAAACGGGGCATCGCTGTACAAATCTTCCCACATCCCTTTTTAGTTGAGGCCAAAAATAATGGTCAGCTACCAAGAAAATTGTCTTGTCGCGCCCAACATGGTCCCCAGTCCTCCCCCATGCAATTCACGTATAACATGCTCACGTAAAGATGTCTTGGGGATGCAAAGTTGGTTTCCACGAAAGAGATACCCCTCTTGTATGTGAAAGTCTGATTTCGGCTGCCCCAGTGTGCACTGCTTCCAGGCCTCGGCAGAATCCTCATCATCTTCATACATTTCTTTTAGTTGCTCAAATCCGTTATCTCGGTTCTCATGGTCACTACTGCAGTTGCTTGCCTACTGAGGGCGTCGGCCACTCTATTTTGTTGCCCCGACTTGTGCTTGAGGACCATTGTGAATTTTTGCATGAAGCTAATCCACCTAGCGTGCATCTGATTCAAATTATTATGTGTATTGATGAAGTTCAAGGTGTGGTGGTCACTGTATAGGAAACATTCCCGCTGAATTAAATAGTGCTCTCGATGCTTGAGAGATCTAATCACAGCATAAAACTCAAGATCATAAGTCGTCCACTTGCGCCTAGCTTCATTTAATTTTTTACTAAAAAATTCCATGGGCGCCCTTCTTGAAATAAAATCGCACCAATGCCAATTACAGAAGCATCGCACTCAACTTTAAATAACTTGTCAAAGCTAGGCAAGGCAAGCACGGGTGTAGTGGACAATTTTTCCTTGATGTTGTTAAAGCTTTCTTCTTGCTCTCTTCCCCAAAAGAAACACTCATTCTTCATGTATTCCGTAATGGGGGTTGCCAAAGAGTTGAAATTCCTTTTGAATTAGCAGTAAAAAATGGCCAAGCCTTGAAAGATGCGGACTTGGGTCACAGTAGTGGGGGTCGGCCAGCTCTGAATTGCACGGACCTTCTCCTCATCCATGTGGATTCCTTCAGCACTCACCACAAATCCAAGGAATAATAGCATGTTACTAAGAAAGATACACTTTTTCAAGTTAATAAATAACTTGTTAAGAGAAAGTGTTGATAGAACTTCCCTGAGATGTCCCAAGTGTTCACTCTCGCTGCGACTATAAATGAGGATGTCATCGAAGTAGACCACCACAAACTTCCCAATGAACTGCTTGTGGACTTGGTGTATGACATGCATGAAAGTGCTCGGCGCGTTCGAGAGGCCAAATGGCACGACTAGCCATTCATACAAGCCCTCTTTGGTTTTGAAAGTCATTTTTCACTCATCCCTCGAACAAATTCGTATTTGATGGTACCTACTCCGTAAGTCAATTTTAGAAAAAATATTACCCTGCAAGCATATCCAATAAATCGGTTAATCTCGAAATGGGGAATCGATATTTTATCTTGATTTTGTTAATGGCGCGACTATCCATGCACATTTGCCAACTCCCATCTTTCTTCAGAGTGATCAATGCTGGCACAGCGCACAGACTCATGCTTTCTCTTATTAGCCCTTTGTGAAAGACGACTTGTTTTTGTCGGATTTCATACTCGCTGGGACTCATTCTGTAATGCGGCAGATTCGGCAAGCTAGCTCTCAGAACCAAGTCAATATGGTGTTGTATATCTCGCATGGGTGGCAGCTCATTGGGCAACTCAGATGGCGTGAGGTCAGAAAATTATGTCCCGGCAGCTCATTGGGCAACTCAGATGGCGTGAGGTCAGAAAATTATGTCCAAAGGTATTGGATTTGAGGGGGTGTGTCGGGATGGTCGCTCACTTCTTCCCCTTTCACCACTAGAGTCCAGATTTCCCCTTTCTCCTTTGCCTCCTCCAAAAACTGACTCACGCATACGATAAGTAGATTATTTTTTTCCTCAACTCGTTGGGAGCTAATGGCTTTGACTTCGGAAGGCATTAAAACGATCTTCCTGTCTTGCCACCAAAAGGAATACATGTTGTCCCTCCCTTTGTAGGTAGCATCCACATCAAATTGCCATGGCCTCTCGAGAAAGATATGACAAGCATCCATCTCCACCACGTCACATAAAGCCTCGTCTTGGTAGTATTTTCCAATAGAGAAAGTAACACGACAAACATTACTAATCCAAGTTTCTACCTCTTTCGAATCCAACTAATTTTATAAGGACGTGGGTGTTTTTCAGTTTTCAATTTTAGCGCATTGACGAGGGCTTTAGAGACTATATTCCTACAATTTCCACTGTCGATGATAACGTTACACACCTTATTTTTTTATGGTGCATCGTGTCTTAAAAATGGAGTGCCGTTGATTTTTTTCTTCCACTTTTGGAGCAAAGAGAAGCCGTTATATGACACAACTGATAGGCTCTCCTTCATCGCCTTCCACAAATTCCTCTACCTCGCCCTCTTAACTGCTATCAAATTCTCTTGGTTCATCATCCCTCTCTTCAATCACGTGGACTGAACGACGTGTGGGGCACTCATTGGATTTATGCCCCGGTTGGTTGCACCTGAAGCATTTTCCAGTCATTAGGCAAGCATACGGGTTATTACTTCCTCCTTCCTTATGCACAAGGGCTTTCGATTGTTGATTGCTGCTCTCTCCTTTCTGAAATTTACTTTGTGGTGGTGCTCGGGTGTCCATGGGCTACTATGGCGGGGTGTAATGCTTTTGTTGTGGTGTCTTGCTCGGCGTCCTGGGTGGTGGTCTGGCCATGCAGTGTGCAGAGACACTTTTTCTTGTATAGCAACATGCAAGCCTCCCATGTACCTTGCGATCTGCTGCCCTTTCGTTTTTGACAGATTATTGCAAGCATTAAGCCGATAAAATTCTTCCGTGTAGTTGTTCACTGTCCTTGCCCCTTGTTTGCAATTTTGGTATTGCGGATAAAGGATCTGCTCATAGTCCGAAGGAAGAAATCTTGCCCTCATTAGACGCTTCATCTTGGGCCACACGCGCATTGGTTGCTTGCCTTGCCTCCTTCAATTATTTTGCATTTGTTCCCACCAAGTCGAAGCACCACCACATATTTTATAGGCAACTAACTTCACCTGTTGCGCTTCGGGAATTTGCATATAATCAAAGAAATTTTCTACCTTGAGCATCCAGTCGAGAAAACTCTCAACGTGAAGGTGCCCATTGAAACAAGGTAGATCAATTTTTATTTTGAAATTGTTGTTGTTGTCCGGAGCTCTCCTGGCCTCATGGTTTCCAAGAACGAGCTCCTCCACTTCTTCATCACTAGAGGAATCATTTAGTGCTTGATTACTTTGTCGATGGGCGAAGTCACGACCTCCTATTGGTTGATTCTAAGTATCCTGGTTCCTATCGCCACCAACATGAACTCCGGTGACAGCTGCTTGAATTTCTTGCAACATACGTTCTATCCCTTCGAAACGTTGTTGGTTCCTTTGATCTTGAGCCTTCACAGTTGCCCAAATGGCCTGCACGCCGCATTCATCCTCTTGGGTGTTGTCTCTCACCATCAAGCCAGGTAAAGCCTTGCTCTGATGCCGAAATTGGCATAGCGGAAACGTTTAGAAGAATAACAATTGCCCAAATAGAGTAAAGAAAATAAGAAGGAAGAGTTGTGTCTTCCAAGTCGATGCAAGTTGCAATAGAAAATTGGTATTTCCACACGTTTATTCAAAAATATCATTATCCCCCTCCCATACAATTGCCATTGAATATATATGAAACTTATTAAGGAAATCAAACGACTGAAAGGGAAAACACTCGAAAAGGAAACAATTGCAATATAAACTTGGAAACAGAATTTGGTGTTGCGTCTACAGCTTGATAATTCGTTTGTGCGTGGTTGAAGTTTCCTTATTGGTGCTGAGAATAGTGGACTCATGGATCTACTGTTGCCAAATTGATATCACCCACATCCTGCATAAAAAAGGCATGAACAATAGTAAACAGTTGACACCAGTTCATTTTCTCACTCTCTTACTCTTTTATCTCGCTAGGCCTACTTTTCTCTCTCCGTCTCATTCACCTCACTTCAATAAGTCCTTTCTTGCATATTTCTTCATCACCAAGATTAA
This sequence comes from Juglans regia, assembly GCF_001411555.2. Classification (NCBI taxonomy): domain Eukaryota; kingdom Viridiplantae; phylum Streptophyta; class Magnoliopsida; order Fagales; family Juglandaceae; genus Juglans; species Juglans regia. The sequence goes on along the minus strand of NC_049901.1, from coordinate 22,602,248 downwards.
CATAATTTGTTATATAAGTATGTATATTGTTGATGCAATTTCTAGTGATAGCTTCCATGAACTCAATATTTTGCAATTAGAACAAAGTCTTGGGGATGCCCATATGCTTAAGTTAGAAAGATCATCTGGTTATCGATAATTGAGATCTCGGAGTATACCTGACGACATATTAATAGAGAACAAGAAGCTCAATATGGCATAGTGCCTCATATGGCTTAATTATAGGGGCTCGATATGGTAACATTCCTTTCAAAGCATGATTTGGTTGTTAATAGTGTCCTTGTGGCCCTGAGTATCCCGCCCATATTTACCTTTATGAAAGTTGGTCATAGAAAGGTTTGACTGGTAGTGATATCAGATCGAGTACGATTATGGGGTTTCGTTCCTGTCATGATACGACGCATTTTATTAATCTTATACTTTAATCGCCTCAACGCGCGTGGATCTCTTATGAACATGCCTTTAGTCACATGCGACTCTTTACTCACCGATAGAGAGTACTTAGACCCAACATTTACCCAATAAATTCTTATTGCATGTGTGTCAGTAGGAATTTTCCTTATTCGGATTTTTTTCCTTTTGAATCTGATACGTCTCTTTGGACACGTGTCCCTTTCTGTCTTTTATGGGATCTGAGCCTTTGCTCATTGACCCATACTGCACGCGAAATTCTATGGCTTGTTAGGCACGTCTTCTTATGCAGCACAAAATAAGGGATTTGTTCGGCGTACTCCCTCTCCTCTCGACACGTGGTGCCTTTTCCTTGGCTCTATACTTTGCCATCTAGTCTCCCCATAACCATCACATCTCTTCCTCTTCCACTTCCTTCATCTCTTTCTCTTGTTGTAAGTTATCTTCGTGTTTCACTATCTTCTCTCTTTCTACTTTCAAGCTTTCACTCTCCTTTACTCAAATGGTCCCCCGAAACACTTATTATTATGCTCCTCGTTTGCATCAATCATTTCTCGGGCCTCGTGTTCCCAAATCCTCTCAACATGCTACTTTCAATGGGAGTCAATGGGTGGCAACCACTTCCCAAACGAAGTTAAACTCCGTGAGGGAATGGTTTGGCATTCTTGATTCGATGAGATTGAGTCTTCCCAATTCTCATGATGGCATAGTAAACTCGATGGGACTACAAATCACGCCAGGCTTTACATCGATGCATTCTAAATGGGGCTAGGCTTCCCTTTTACTGCCCACTTTGTGATGTTCTAAATTATTTGGGCATGACCCTGGCCCCAGTTGTTGCCTAATGCTTGGAGAGTTATCTTATCTTGTTGTGTGGTATGGAGGCAAGCTCTTGACGATACTGGAGTTGAAAATCCCAACTTGACCGCTCAAGAATTCTTTTCCGTCCATGACGTGAGAAGGCATGGTGAGAATCAATGCAGCTTTCGCTTGCGCACTGGCTACTGGTTATCCACTTAGGGTTCTAGTACTCCCATGTCAAGAGTTTTTATTGAAAGTCCTTCTTTGTGTCTCGGGAAGACTGGAAGTTCCCATTTGGCAAGATCATTCCTCATGAGTTTTCAATCAAGGCTCTTGGTGTTTGGTCCCAAACAGCCATGATTTCGATGTAACCCCTACTCGCAATGAGATGTCACGCCTCGACCTTATTATGCGTGGGTTAAGGAGAATCCCAACTCTATAAGCTCCAATCCTATACTAACCCAGGATAATATCAACCACTTCCTAGTCATGCCGAGCCGAATCACACATTATAGGCCGCTCAGTTTCATGTCCTATTGGTCATAGAGCAACCGGTTTTTCATTAAAACCCTAAGGGAAAGAGACCTTGCATGAAGGGAGTTGAGTAGCAGAAAGGTTCTAGCGCATGCGCAGACCTTACTAGTTCTGAGAAGGGTGTTGTCCCAGCCTTCATTTGCTGCCCCTGCTACCGAGGGCTGCCCAAAGCCCACCTCTGTTGCATACTAACCCCCTTGCGGATGTGATTAGCTAGGGGCCTAGGATTTGAATTCGCTCTTGGACCCTAACGTTTTTTACACTATTCCCAACATCTTCCTGGGCTCCTTCCCAGATCCTTCCTGGGCTTCCAACGACAACGCGAAGGTGGTAGAGACTAAGGGAACATGTGTCTAGAGCACTACCAACAGTGCGATAAAACAAGTTAGGGCTTACGTCAGTCCAACTGCTCATGAAGAATCGCTGAGTATCATTGATTCCTCTAAGGGAGAGCTGCCTTTATTGAGGGAGTATCCTCAGATGCTATTGGTGCTACTCAACACAACGCTCGGAATATTGATGAGCATGGACTTATTTAGGAGGGCACATTGGACGAAATTGTGGCACCTTAGTGTAATAGCCGGTTAGAAATTCAATGGTGGAATTTCTATAGGCTTTAGGAATCTCATGAAAACTCCGTAAGTTTTTACGAATCGACTAATTGCGTAGGTTTTAGTCTATCAGCATAGTCAATGTTACCATTTACTATGGCGCAAGAAGTGCAATTTTATTTATTTGAGATAGTTAAAAGTGTCAGAATGCAATATAGTTTGCGCCATTAGACTCAGTTGATTATTTATGATTTTATGGTGCAATAATTTCATTTTCAGTTTTCGGACGAAACGCTTGTTTGAAAACTCATTTTGTTTATTTTGAGGCAAATTGTGGTTGAATTTGGATAAAGGAATTGCATGGTTAGTTTAGGTCTGGTTTGGGGGCTGGGACGAAACCCAAAAGTTTCATCTCATTTCAAGTTTGAGATGAAATCAAATATCCAAACGCACATTTGGGAAAAAACACAACCAAGATATCTGTGTCTCGGTTTTTATCCTATTGTTCATAGACATGACAATATACAGACAACTAGTAGCTGTTGTCCCTACTCTGGTTATACTTTTTCCTAGCCATTACTTCTTTCTTCCCTCTTTCAAAGACTCCTTTCCGTCTATAATGAAGTTCCCGATCATTTATGCGTCAACCCATGAACTGCAGATGAATCCATTGATGAGTTGGTGTATCACGCAGTAGCAAAATCTCGTCGATTCGAGTTGCAGCCCAAACCCTCAAACCAATTTCTCCTTCATGACCTAACTACGAAAATCGGCTCCTCTTACCTCCGAATCGCATCTCTACAACCTCTATATTGACGACGTTTGTGTTCCCGTTCCCTTGAAGGCACTATGCTCCAACCCTTTCCAACCTCAAATCATCTTGCAAGGAGAATCTCTGGCCCTAACCTGTGCATTGGCAATGTAACGTGTACCCCCACCCAGCCGAATCTCTGGCCCTAAATCATAGCCTTTGTTTTGCATCCTTACCATGAAGAGAAGTGACCTCAACAGAGACCCGTGGGCTCGCGTGGTTTGAAATTGTACCAACGCACTGTCGTCATTGTTGACTTCAGCTGTCTCATTGCCCACTTAAAATGGTGTATAAAGTCGCAGTTTCCACTCCAATGGAAGGCACCCCAATGAACCGGTGCAAGTCTTGCAACGCCATCCCCAAATGTCGCAATAGATGCTTGGCTGTCCATAACTCGACCACCATGGGTCCTAAGACACGCTCCTACCAGGTATATTTGCATCATATTTCAATTTCCTTTGACTGGATGACAAGTTCTTGCAAGCTAAGAAAAATATACAATATTCTTGTCAATCCGTGTTGTGTCTGGAAAAATTTTCAGATGTTGGAGTTGGTAGTTTATAGATGTTGGTGTATTTGTCTGGGGTTCACATGATTAGGCTTTATTTCAACAGGTTATATTCATGAAACTCAGATTGCTAGTTTTTGTATTGTTAAGGTCTGTATTGTCAATGATCAGGGCTTGGTAGAGAGGACCTGAGTTTGAGGAATTTCAGATGATGTTTTGAGGCCTTGAAATGTTTTGGCATTTTTTACTTGAAATGTTCTAGGAATAAACCTTGGGACGTGCATTACTCGACCGTCCCTAAATAATCTGTAATGCAAAGTAGAAGGCAAAGTTGGTCTTGCAAAACTAGACCTTCAAACAAATATCACATTCCTTCTCAATTATTATTCATCACAAAAATAATAGATCTCAGGTGATGTAGGCACCAACTCATAACCCATAATGTTTATCTTCCACCTCAACTCACTTGTAGTTCCCAACTTGCACTTCAAACCACCAATTTGCTCCCTTGCCTTAAGGCCTTCGAAAACCCCACCAATATTGGTACAAACTACATCCACTTTATATAGACTTTTCATTCTTATCTGCTTGTCTATTCAACTCTCTCCGTGGCCATTTTCCTATTAATACTGGTTAGACTCAAATGTTTGCATGTCTGTATACTACATTATGGCCATGTCTCTAAACTCAGAGACAGCTTTCGACTCAAAATATATTTTTCCCCTACAAACTGAAAACAATCCTGCACAGATGAATATTTTCAAAAGCAAATAAAAATATTAATAAAACTACATTTGTCATACATTATCTCTATTTCTATGCATAATGGAGTCTCATCTCACCTAGCTACTTAATAGGTTTATGGTATGTTCCCCGAATTGTTGAATTCATTGACCCAAACTGAATCATTACTTAATTAGATTCACCTCTTCCATAAACCTTTGTCAACAAATGGACGTTTGGAATGTTTTACATTACCGGGTGTGATTAGGCGGGTTTAGTTGTTCTTGATGAGCTTTTGAATGGGTTTGGGTTTTATTTTATCTATATTATTTTTTGCATCGACATTCAAAGAAGAGATTTTAGGACATGTTATTTGATTGGTCGTAGAAATAAGCATATTATGATTGGTTTGCTTGAGGTAGTTTAGATAAATTTTGATCAGTTTGGAGATTGCTGGCCTACTATTTGTATGGATCAATATAATTGACGAAGTGATTTCTGCTGAACTACATTTGGTCTTCAGTTTCTAGATTTTGGATATTGGCTTCTTACAAGATTTCATCTATGCTTTTATTTCTTTTATCGAAGACATCAGATTTTGACATTTTAGTGGTTATGGTTTTTCAATCTAACAAAAATTCTTGGATTTTTTTTTCTTAATATTTACTTTAGCAATATAGTGTCAAAGGTTATACAATTTTTTATTTTGATCATTTTCTTTGGTTAAAATCTGGACGTGAAAAATGCTATTTCCAAATGACATCTTAAATTTTGCAAGAATTTTCCAATTCTAAGATTCTGTAGTCTAAAGTCATACCATTATAGTTTGGAGTTTCATACTACTTGAAATGGCTCTCTCATATTAAGAAACGATTTTTTTTACTATTGCATACCAGTGCTGCTAACTTGCTGTCCACTTTTGGCGTTGCCTTATTAATTTTGGTTCAGTAACTCCTTAGGTGACTTTTGAGTACTTGGTGTTACAATTGTCTAATTTGTGCATGCAGTATGAAAGTAACCAATCCTTTGTTATATCTATAGTCTGAAACTCTTTTGTTTCACCCTAAATTCTATATCATCCATACTCTTGGAAGCCACAGAATTTGTCCTTTTTTTTTGCTTTGCTGAAGGCCTAACTTATACCATTTCTTGTTGTAGCATTACTACTTACGCTCAACATCCAGGACATTATCTCAAAAGGTATGAATGTAGTTTTGTTGATTTTTAAATTTACTGGTTTTCAACTTTTGTCCTTCTTCCTTCTAATCTTTTTACCTACTTACTTCATTCTAGATTTCATATTACTCACAATTGTTGTCATTATTTACCAACTTTCTTCTATATCATGTCATTATGTCTTCACAATGTAATGGTGAATTGAAACAAACCCAATCTAGTATATCATCTTACTACATGTGCAATCATTGGTTTCATTTGAGCATATTTTATAACCATATGGACAATGATACCATCGATTCGACCCGGGATGGAAGCTTATGGGTAGATGGGTTCGAGGATTTGCTGATAGAGATGTTGTATGAAGACACCCTGATGGATAGATTGAGGGGAGGGAGGATCACAAACGGTGATCATGTAAGGATTGTTGAAAAGTTGTCTGCCGTTGGGCCAAAAAATTTTAATTATAATAAAGTTAAAGGCAAACTTGCTCGTCTCAAACAAAGACAACGAGAATTTACCGATCTTATGAAGCAAACTGGTTTGTGGTGAGACCCAGAGAGGAAGACACCAAGTTGCTAGTGAGGAACATTGGGCGAATGCCCTTCGAGTACTACAATCTATTTAAGTCGTTTTTAAAATCTATTAGTACTAGAGATGAGATCAACATTCCATGATGCTAATTCTAATCACTCTCTTTTGCCGTTAGGTGAGACCATTATGGAAGCATTTCAAGACGATGGGATGCCCAAAGTATGAACAACTTTGTGCAATATTTGGTTGTTCAGTTGCGACTGGTACAATGCATCGGGCTTCGATAGATCCGACCCCAGACAATGACGATGAGTGCTTGATGCGGAGATGGAAAATCGTGGCTGACCAGTTACTGATCATGATGCGGGCCCCTCGGCCGATCCCCAGGTGCCACAGAGACCTTTCTCCGCCTCCTATGCCAGCTAATCTTGTAGACGACAAAGGGGAGGGCCCATCCAAGACCCAGCCATTCAAATGCAAATGAGCGAGACCCTTGATGCTATCAGTCGCAGTGCCGAAGTTAGAGAGAAGGCAGCGATGGAATCGATGGATTACTGCAGGTTAAGGAAGCGCAGTAAAGGGGACACTAGCATGGAGTCATCTGGAGCGTTTGATCTCCAAATGCATTGTATGAAGTTGCTTGAAGAAGTACAACCTCCCTTACCACCTGAGCTATTTAACAAGGCCTTTGACCGATTGTTGAGCACAAAATTACAGAGGTCGTTTGTGTCGATCTTGGATACTTGCATAAGTTAGTGGGCTTGGAGTTTGCATAGATCGATCACGAAGGGGATGAGTTTTTGATGGGGATGGTCTGCCGGTTTGTTTGGATTGAATGGTTATCACATTAGAGGTAGCCATTCTCTTGGCTTTTATGCATGTCTTTTATAAAATTGTCTGTTGTTTTTTCATTTCATGAACAACTACTTATTTCCGGGATTTTTCTGTTTTTCATTTCATGAACAACCACTTATATTCGAGATGCTTTGTATTTGAGTTTGTCATGTCTGTTAACATGCATTGTACTTCTAATTTGTTTGCTGAATTTGTGATATTATTCACCTTATGCATTTCTTGATTTTACGTAAATATTGTGATTATGCTGATTAGCAAATTTATAAAATTATTGTGATTATGCATTTGGGTTTATTCCAAAACGTTCCCACCTCTATATTTAAATAAGCATGAATATCTAATATTGAAAAGTAATCTACTAATTTTTTTATGTTTTTGTATGCACAAGCATTCCGTTATTCATAATGGACAATGAGAGTAGTTCGAAAGAAGCCTCATCGATGGAGACAAACATTGAGATGGAGGATACATGCTCAAGTAGGTCTCAGACCAGCGAGGCGGGCGACCCTATCCACTCATCTCATTCGAGTGGAGATGAAGCCGCAACGCAGGAGGTGAACATCGTCTACATGATATGGATGGCATCACAATTGTCTAAAGGTTGAGTTCGAATGCTTGAACAAAATATTGGCCTACGGGGGGATCAATATATTCAAGCAGTCTTGAATGGGAATCCCAGGACTTACAAAAAAATGTTTCGAATGGAAGTGCCGGCCTTTCGTTATGTTTGTGACCTCTTACGAAAGTCATTAATTATTGACCCGATGGAGAGGGTGTCTGTTGAGGAATCATTAGGCATGTTTTGCCTTCTTGTTGGCCATGCACAGGGTCAACGCATCATTGGGGACCGTTTTCAACATTCTAGCGAGACAATTAACTACCATGTGAAGACAGTGATGTAAGCGCTACATCAGCTTGGGAGGACTGTGATTAGGTGCACAAACACATATGGGGTCCTTCATTACATTGCGGGGAATCCCCGCAATTATCCATGATTTGAGGTATGAAATTTCCTATATTTGCCCTATGGTTTTTAAAGTTGTGTGTATGTTTTTTTTTTCATGATATCAAAATATTTATACAGTTCACGTATGTGATATGATAATAGTTTTGTAGAAATGTCTTGGTGCAATGGACAACACCATGATTGAAGCTGCTGCACCATCTAGACTAAGTAACACATATAGAAATCATCGTAGTTGAATCATACAAAATGTACTATGCTTATGTGATTTCAATATGAAATTCACGTATGTATATACTGGCTGGGAGGGAACAACCCATGATGTAAGAGTATTCCTGGATGCCTTGAGTCAACGTCAGAATCAATTTCCATGGCCACCACAAGGTAAATTTTGTACTTTTTATTTGATATGACATATTCATTTTAATTTGGTAATTAAATAATATTTTGTACAAGTAATTAATTTTAGTTGTGTCATGTATTTTTCTAATTGTGTAGGCTATTATTACATTACCAATTCCGCATTTCCATGCATTGAGAAATTTATGCCTCCCTATCCACGAGAGAGGTATCATCGATCTGATCGTTATAGCGGTCGTCAATTTCGAGGCTATAAAGATTATTTCAACTTTCGCTATTCATCGCTGCACAACATTATTGAACGTACATTCATGTTATTGAAAAACCGGTTTCAAATATTGAATGCGATGCCTCGATATCGCCCTACAAGGCAAAGGATGCTCATTACCGCATGTTGTACACTGCACAACCTTATTAAAACGGTAACGCCAAATGATGAGTTTATTCAGGCTGCATTGACACTTCAATTTAGTGAAGAAAATATAGCTGGGAACGACCACGCGGGCGAGACCTCTGAAGTGGTTGACATGTCCCATGAGTCAGTCGGAGCTATGGCAGCACAAAGAGATGGGATTGCGATTTCTATGTAGGAAGATAGGTTTGGAGAGTGAATGTGTAGTGGCTTTAAAAAACAATTGATGGTTTTGTATTATTTAAATAATTAATATTGTTTCGTACGCATGTTTTGGATTGCTTTAAATTTGGTATATGTACTACAAACATCTACATTCCATATGAGTTTGTATTACTTACACAAAATTATTGTCTTTACTCAACGGACACGCGTTGAACAAATTATTTAAAAGGAACTTTTCAACCATGGAAAAATAACCCACATTCAACCCTTTTGGGTTTGCATACTTGAATGTGGTAGTTTGGTTGGGGCCTCATTTCATAGGACTTTAAAATATTAGTATTATTCTGTTTTTGGCATTTGTTTTGGGTATGCATGGTTGAATGTGGTAGTGGGGTCTTTTGATTTTTGTTTTTTTTTTCCTGCTACTGCCGTGCATGTGGTTTTATCAAAGGGTTTGCATACTTGAAAGCCATCTGAACAAGGAAATTTACTCCACAATACTCTAATGTTGCGGGTAAAATCCAGCTCCAAAGCTATCTAAACAAGGTGACTATAGGTGACATTTGATGTAAGGCTTGCTCAACTTATGCTTTTGTGAATTCTTTAATAAGTTCTTCATTCATCTCATAAGTAACTAGCCTCATTGCCTTTTAAACATTGAGTTATCTCTTCTTGGGAAGGGGGACTGGAAGTGTAAATTTCCTTAAAATGATTCTTCAAAGCCTATTCAATCTCGCCCATTTTATTAATAATTTTACTATTTTTTTCCCTTATTTGAATGATCTGATTCTTTCTTTGAGATGCAGATGCATGAAAATATTTTGTATTCCTATCTCCCAACTTATGCTAGTGTATCTTTGCTTTTTGTCTCTATTTTACCTGTTCTCAAAAAACAACTTGCTTAACTCCTCTTGAGTCTTTTTTAATTTATTTTTGTGATCTTTTCTAGTCTCTCTTCTTCTTGTAACTTCAATAATTGAGCAGTTAAAAATTTAGTATCATTATTTCTTCTGTTATAACTCAAATTAATCCATTTTTCTAAAGCAACTCGACATAAGTCCATTCTTTCATGTACTCTAGTCAAAGATTCTTTAAACTGAATGGGAATTCCTCCACTCTTTATATATCATCTGTCCACACTCTTGTTCAAAAGCCCAACTCATTTCATATTTAAAATTCTTCTTATTTCTCATTCTTTTTTAATGATTCCTGCTAAAATGTATAAGCATGGTTGAATGTGGTCCAATCATCCGGCTGCCAACACCTCCACTTTAACTTCTATATAAATCTCAAACCAGGTTGAGTTAGCCACCACCCTATCCAATTTTCTTTGGTGAATGTCTGATCACAGTGCATAATACTCTTGTATTTATCTCCACTACACCCAAGATCAAATAAATTATTTATTGGTTTAGGTCCTTCTTAGGTTATCCATCTGGGACTCGCACCTCGGCCTACCCCTTGTTTCTCTACTTGAACTGAAATCTCATGAAGTCTCCAATCACACATCATCGTCTATTTCTATTAGGTTTAAAGGAGCTCAACGATTCTCACCCTTCATAGGGTTTTACTAGAGTCTAGATGGCCATAAAAGCATGTGAAAACCCGGCTTTAAGTTGTTGATATCATCCTTAACCATGCATTAACATGCCCCTTGGAGTAATTTATTATTTCCATATTCATATCATCTTTCCCCAATAATATTACGCCTCTACTTCTACCAACTGAATCTACTACAAAACACCCATGCAATCCCAACTCCCTCGTTAGATAAATTGTCTTATCTAATAGATTCTAAACGTTCGTCAAAGACTATTATATATTAACTCATATTCTTTCTAATATAATAATGCCACCCACATAATTTGAGACACGAAGGCAAGAAGATGAGCATGAAACATTCTGCATCAATTAACTTCTTGTACTGCACGTACAACACACACAATTTGCATTCAAAACACAATTTGTTTTCCCAATTAACTTTTTCCAAATTAATAAATGACGCAAGTTTCTATCTTTGTATCCCTTGAAACTCTCGAGTTTAAATAAATCACTAATTTCAATAAGAATTTGAAAATTTTTTTCATTCTCTACCTAACCCACATCCAACATTCCAACTGATTAAAAGACAAGGGATTTTATTTAAAAATATATATATTGTTTACTTGTTTTCTGTTTTACTTTGTAAAGATCCCTCGAATTTATTGTAGAAATTTATTCTCTACCTTACTGACATAGAGAAAACTAATGAAATTGTATAATTATGTTGATTGATTATAAAATGAGTTGTAAAATAGTTATAGAAAAATATAGATGTGTATCTTTATCCCATAGAAAAAACCTTTGTCATTCTTGTTTTTGTGTAGCCTTTTAGGTAGAATAGGTGTGGCACAAGCAAGTCTGTTGGATTTCTTCTTTTCACATTGCATTTATTCTTATTTTTTGTTATGCATGGTTGAATGTGGGAATTAGGTGTTTTAATTTTTGTTTCTTTTTCTGCTACTACCGTGCACGTGGTTTTATTTTTAGGTTTGCATACTTGAATGTGGTAGTTTGCTTGGGGCCTCATTTCATAGGCGAGTTGAAAAAATGATTATTGTTCTGTTTTTGACATTCTGTTTTTGGTATGCATGGTTGAATGTGGTAGTGGGGTCTTTTGATTTTTGTTTTTTGTTATGCTATTGTAGTGTATTTATATATAACAAAGTTTCATTTTGTTAATAAACTTCCGTCATTCATGTTCCCATAGCGATACTCCTTATACTCATCTGCTAGGCATCGTCCATATCAATAGGTATGAATCATTTTTAATTCCGGGTCATTACTCATATTAAGGCATATTGCCTGTAACGTAGCATATTTGACGAACAATATATTTTTCTGTCTTATATTACCAATTTTAGCTATTCCAAATGGATGATCCGGAAGACACGAGCCGGGATCATGCGATTTGGGGTGATGCCATGGAGGAGATATTCATTGACATGTTCTACCAGGACGCCCTTCACGGTAGATTAAAGAGTGGAAAGATCATGTTTAGAAAGCATGGAGTTTATGCTCAGCGACTCACCGCTATTGGGAAAAAAAGTGTTTGACGCGAACCAGGTTTGTGAAAAACTTACGAGGTTGAAGGGTTTACAACGTTTGTTTACCGATTTATTGAGCCAAACCAGGATGGGTTTGGCTCCCGACACGAAGATAGTAGTCGCGAGCGACGAGTGCTGGGAAAATTCCATTAGGGTAAAAATAAACTTATTAAGCCTCTTTATTGCACCAAAAAGCAAGTTTGGTCACTACTCATTTGATTATTAACATGTATGATTATTATGTAATTGTTAGGTTAAATCGAAATGGGGGAGGTTTTGTACTTTCGGCTACCCAAAGTAAGAGGAGCTGTGCACCATATTTGGCGCTTCTGTTGCGTACGAGACTATGCAACACGCGTCAACACAGCTGCCCGCAGATAGTGACGAGGAGCGGCTCCTTGATGAGGAGATGCGAGCTCGGCGCCCTCCCCCGCATTTGGCACCCTCCCCCGCATCTGGCAATCGACAGGGATTTCTCATTGACAATGATGACTTTATTGACTTGATGGGGATCAGGTCACCTTCAGTCGATCCAGTGACACAATCATCATGTAGGCCGAAGAAGAAAAAGAGCGAGTTTGAGGTACAACTTTCTGACGCCGTGGAGGAGGTGAAACGCACGCAGATTGTGCGGCGTAAGCGGTATGAGGATTGGGAAGCTGTGGATTCAACAAAGCGCAGCAAATGATCACAGCCTAGTGATGCCACCAATGGCGGTTACGATCCGATTAGTCATTGTGTTACATTGCTCAGCAAGATTTCCCCGAGGCTGGATTCTGCACAACTTGTTCGTGCGATTAAGAAATTACTAAACCCAGATATGCGGCAGTTCTTCTTGTCATTGGATGCCGCCAGGAGGGATGATTGGGCCCGAAATTATTAAAGTAGCATGCATGAGTTGTATTTTATTCTTGAAGGCATTGTGACTATTTATTTGATTTGATGAGTTTTTGACTATTTATTTGATTTGATGATTTTATGTACTGGTACTTTTTCGACCATCGTTGTCTGGACCATTAATTATAATGAACTAGCTGAGGGCATGATTTTAAGGGTTAAGGTCCTGTTTGGATTATGCATGATTATTCACCATAATGCATAATAATTATATGGTTATAATAATGCATGATTATTTTCTAAACTTGGGAGATTACTTAAAACTGTTGTCAAGATAAAAGTGCGAATTAACCCACTGTGCACCATGCGAATTGGTCAATAGGAAGCTACTCGATGAACATGAACCTTGATGCAGATGACATCTTCCCTGATGTGGGTTTGACTGATAGTAGTGGAGATGAACTTGCAACTGATGATCTTGAGACACTCGCATTTCTTGAGAGGGCCGGTAGACAAGCGCAACAGAATCTTAGACGACCACAACATAATATCGGCCTGCGAGGACATCAATATATTTTAGAAGTTTTGAATGGGAATACAAGGAATTCTCGAGAGTTATTCCGAATGGAGGTTGATGTCTTCTGCGCATTATGCAGCCTGTTACGTTCAAATAGATTTTTGAAGGATACTAGAAAAGGGCTGACCGTCGAGGAACAATTAGGCATGTTCACATTGGTAGTGGCGGCTGGAGACGAACAACTGATTGTGGGGCAGGGATTTCAACATTCAACAAAAATTGTTAATTCCCACGTAATCCAAGTTATGCAGGCCCTGTGTAGGCTTGGGACACATCTTATTTACCCAACTCACACATCTGGGGTGCAACCAATAATCGCAGGTAATCCGAGAAATTATCCTTGGTTTGAGGTAAGTTGTTTATGATAGATAATAAATTATAATTCTGATTATATTGGGTCATTGTTTAATAAATTATTTGAACCGTATGCAACCATATCTAGATGGGTTCTTTGTTTGTAGAGATGCATTGGTGCAATTGATGAGACCATGATCGACCCCGTTGTACCTGCAGAGGTGCGCAAGGCATATCACAACTGGCATAGCCGAGTTGCCCAAAACGTCTCGTGTGTATGTGACTTGGACATGAAGCTCACATTCTTGTACACTGGTTGGGAGGGAAGTTCGCATGATGCACGCGTATTCATCGATGCATTGAGTCAGGGCCGCAACCAATTTCCAATGCCTCTCGATGATAAATATTTAATATTATTGAATTATTTTTGTCTTCAAATTCTTTCTCTTTATATGTATTTTGTTACATCTGTGGGAATGGTTGGTAAGGGCCTGATTTTTTCCCTGTTAATGGGTAACAGGTCATTATTATCTAGTCGATTCGGCGTACCTATGTACTCGAGGATTTATGCCCCCTATCCCAGAGAGAGATATCATAGAAGTGACCGTTAGGGTCAGCGGAGATTTAGGGAGTATAAGGATTATTTTAATAATCGTCATTCATGCATTCATAACGTAATAGAACGTACATTTGGGGTCTTGAAATCACGATTTAGAATTTTAAGACTCATGCCTACGTATAAAGTTGGGAGGCAAGGGGATCTGATCATTGCATGTTGTACGTTACATAATTTTATTAGAATGACGACGCCGAATGACTGGTTGTTCGAGGACTGGAGAAATAGGGAGCTCAGTCCAAGCGGTCATGCATATAGTGATGTCGTAGCTTCAGCACGTCATCCTGACATGACCGTTGAATCAGCCAGAGCTATGGCTGCAATTAGGGATGACATTGCCATTCGAATGTGGGAAGCTAGGGGTGGTCATTGATATGTATGTAATAAATATTGAGATCATAAGGGTGTAGTTAGAGATTCAAATATATTACAAACTTGATTTTGGTGTGGCAATATATTACTTGTTTACATACATGGGGAAGTTTGTAGCAAATTTCTTTAGAAAATATGGTTGCTAATTTTATGAGCCATATACGTAAATTTAGTTTAATAAATGATTGGTCGATATGTAAATTTTATACTACTAAAATTATAAATAAAAAGTGATTTTATAATTTAATGATGTTATTTTTCTAATTTATTATCATTGATCATAATTGAAACTAACCAGAGCTAGGCAAAATGACCATTAGTACTTGAATACGGAAAAAACAATTTAAGCGCAATTATTTATAAAAAATTATTTTATATATATTAGTATTATTTAACGATTTTGGAAACAATTAAAAATCATTTTTAAAACAATTTTTATTAATCAATTTTTATTTGATATTTTACAAGAAAATTATGTTACAAAAAAATATTGTAATCCAGAAAATATTATTATTCACTATATTAAAAATAATAAAAATTAGGTAGGTAATTTATAATTTATTATTAGTTATTTATAAATAACATCTATCTCATTTAAAAAAAAGTTAAAACCATATCAACTGACAACTCATCTCACTACTATTCATAACTCATCTCACTACTATTCACAACTCATATCAACTCATCTCAACTCATATTCGAATCCAAACGACACCTAAATGATTTACATAATCATTAGGTTTAACAATTTTAACCCTAAATAATAAGGTAATAAATAAAACTCAAGATGCGATCAAGGCACATTTGTATTTCATCTTCATTGATTGAAACTTGGCGTCTTTTATTCTTGCACGTTTTGCGCTATCCTTTTTCATTTCTTTGTTCTGTAATTGCAACGTCCGCTCAAAACAATTTGGTAGCGACTTTGCAAGATCAATCCATTGGAAAAATCCACACTGGTTTTGACCCTTATAATATTGACAATTAAAAATACGCCTCCCAAAACTGTTGGACTTAGCCGACGTCTGCAGTTTGGAGGGAATGCCACAATAACATATAGGTATTCGCCCCTATACGAGCTCATATTCTGCCCTCATAGGATGAGGGCAATTTATGGACACACCGCTGCTAGTTGCCATAATTCTTGCACAGAAAGTAAAAACCACAAAGTCAACAAACTGCTAGGGTAAAGTTTCTCACACTCCTTCCAAAGAGAATAAAGCCAGACAACTTTGTAGAAGCATTGGTGTGTGCACTTCCCACATGGGGTTTATTCAGGTGATGTTATAAAGGGAAATACATTATCAGAAAATATAATAGGAACAAATATAGATTGGTTTGAGTGACTGGAGTTCAAAAGGTTATAATACCAACATATACATTCCAAACTATAACAATATCACATGAATAACAAAAACTGCAGCAGTTCCACCATTTATCCCTTTAGTTGTTTTTTGGCAGGTCAGTTCATTTGTTTATTTCATCAGTTGCTACTACAATCTAGTTACTACGATAAACCTCCTTGCCCCCTTTCCCAACCAAACAACATGGTTACAAAATGAAAGAGAGTAACTTATAATAGCATCTAATTGACATGGTCAGTTCTTGAAACAAACACAACAATGGAACTAAAATGAATTACAAAAACCGAGATATAGAAATGGTTTGGGATAAAATATATATAGTTAGGTCTTAAATAACAGCAGAGTAATTTAGGCAACATGGTCAGTAATGGATACAAACACAGTAATGAAACTAAACTGAATTACATACTCCAATATAGTAATCGTTTAGGAAACTGATTCAATAAAGTTAAGGTGTAACTCAGACAGCAGAATAATTTTAATTTATAAACGTCCTTGTCCCCTTAATGCACGTTTTAGTTCCAACATAAAATGTTTTGACCCAAGGGTATGAGAGTACTGATATGAGAATGCATTGATAGAAGGCCAAGTGAACTGATTAACTTCATAAATGGATCAAATATAATGGGCAGGAAGAAGTACATGAAAATGTGGTTCTCTAAAGTTGAAGCAGTAGCATAAGATGAGATCCAAACACACGACACACATAATTTAACATTAATCCAGCTAAATTATCAGAAAATCCAAAAGAGCAGATACGCGTGATGAAGAGTCCAAGCAAAAATCCAATAAACCCCCAAAATAAATAACCATAAGAAAGTAAACAGAACTGTAATGAAGTGCCACGTAAAAGGGAATTTGAACAAGTGGGCAAATGGCCCAAAAAAATGTATGTGAGAAAGAAATTTGGGAAATGGTGGGAGATAACCTTCAGATACAATTTATCATCCACCATAACAACCGAAACCCAACATAGAGCGAGATGAATCACTGGGATGTGGTATGTTCAAACTAGAGCATTGCAAGTGCACATGTTACTAAACGGAATGCATTCTTGGCCTTCGGATCGTTGTGCTTCGAAACACACAAAGTACAAATTAGCAAAAGTATGAAGACGTGAAACAAAATATGTACAACAGCAGCATCTTAAAATCTTTCAACACAAACTCAGATCCCAACCATTGTCACTGTAAACTGAACCAAATCATTGCTCAAAATGGAGATGCGAAACCCATGAAGGAAACCCTAATCTCAAGGGCTTGGATTTCGTTTTAGAATTTTAAGAAATACGGGAACTTACCTGGTTGTCGACTTCGTAGTTGTGCCAAAAAGATGAAAATCGAGAAAGGGAAGACAAAGCCCGTGCACAAGTCCTTCGATAAAGTTGGAGAGGGAGGGTCTTGAAACGCAGGCTTGGCAGGTGTTGAAACGCAGGTCTCACGACTCTTGAAGAAATCTTGAAACGCAGGTCTCACTTGTGTTGGAGAAATATTGAAATGCAGGGCATGCAGAGTAATGAGGAACTGGGTTTTGAGGGGAAATAGATGAGATGGGAGAGGAACTGATTTCCTTTTAAGGGAAAGAGACAAATCGAGAGTAGGAAAATGTAAGGTTTCTGAGGACAGACCATAAATGCACAGGCAGTGGGATCCACCAAGTTTTCTTCTTCCAAAAAGAGAAAATTTTCATCTCAACTTTACTTCCAAACACATCTTACTATGGGACCCACAAAAATTCTTTAAAATAATTCAAAATTTCAACTCATATCATCTTCACACTATTCACAAAAATCTCAAAATTCTCATATCGTCTCACCCCCCAAACCTGCCCTAGTGTATATATTTTGGATTTTATAGTGTAAAGTTTATTTTCACTTTTCCCGGAGTGAATAGTAACCTCAATAGTAGTACCAAATGCAGTGTTTTCAAAATTACAGTGTGCAATGTCCAAATTAGGTTAGAGAAGTTTTATTTTGACACTTGACAAGATTTTAGCCACACTTGGTGAATAGTATTGGACACTTGGAACCAAAATGAACCATGAGATGGAAATATGAAGGAAATCAAGGTGTGGCAAATCATGCCACCTAAGCAAAATCCTATTTGATCCAACCATCCAAATTGTGCCAAACCAAAGAGGGTTTCAACCCTAATAAAACCCTAAATGGTTGGAATCCATTTCAAACCCCAAAAACTTGGTTGAAACCGAAACCCTAAACAGTTTCCCCAAACCCAAAAGTTGGCCTCCAGACCCTATTTGATCTAATTTCTAGCATTGTGCTTAATCGCTTGATTAAATCACTTTTAGATGCTATTAATTCCTCAAATTCATGTTATGAAATCATTATTCAACCCTTTAAACCTTAAAAATTTGATTGGGCAAAGAAAAATTAGATTTGGGCTTGATAACATCTCAAACCCTAATCAAACCCTCTGTAAACCCCAAAATGAAGCCCACTTGTTTAAGGCCCATTAAGGCCTACGAATTTTGGCCATCTTGGCAAAACTTCTTGATGAAGTTTCCCCCCTAACAATGGAAGACCAATCTCTGCCCTTAACAGCCCCCAAATAGTCCATTGATATGAGAGGAAAATCCACATCACCCCCTCCCTTCTACACGGCAGCAGCAGCAACCCATTTTTCACTCATTATTTGTACCTTTTTGTAACCTAATCACAATCCATAAAGGTGTAACTCAAGGCCATACTTCACTTTTCAGAATTTTATTAGGTGTACAAGTCATCATTTCACTCATTTCATCGATTTTCATTTCTGTTCTTGGAGAGAACACTTAGAAGCTCTCTCGGTCTGTTTTTTGAGCCTTTTTGCGTGATATTTTTGTAACCTTTGTAAGTATCTTCTCACAATGATTCCTTCATGAAAGTTTTTTTTTTCTTTGGGTCTAGTTTCCGTAGATAACTTTTTGTTTGATTTCATAGTCATTTGATCAATCCAAAGTTATTTTAATAATGAAAAGGTCAATCTGGGTGATAATCTGGATAGTGTGTTGTATTTTGGCATTTTTTACCAAAATAGTGGACAAATCTTGGCCCGAAATTTTTATGGAGTGTTTTCAACATGTTTATATGAATGTTTGTTAGAGATTAGTTGCATGATTAAAGCTTTTGGTGAAAGATTTGCTTAGATCTAAAAGGTTAGTTGGATCTTTTGTGGTTTATTCTTACTCCAATGGCTTTGATAAATTTATTTGATGATACTAAGCCTTTTTTCTACATGTTAGGATGTCATTTTGAATATTTGTAGTGTTATTTTCAAAGATGTGAATTTTTATGCAAGAGAATACTTAGTTAGGTCAAAAGTTTGATGATTTCGGCTAGATCCATGTTTTGGTTTATTTTTAGCCATGTGATTTTATGTTTAATGCTTGGATCTACTTTAGGAAACATTTTAAACCATATGATGTTTTGGTTTAAAGATATCATCATGGTTGCCTCGGATCAAGTGTTTGATCAAAGCAACGTTGAGAAAAAAAAATCTATTTTTGACTAAGTGTTGGAGTTGAGTACTTCAAGTGAGATTTTGTGATTTTTTGTGACTTTTATGTGTTGATTCAAATCATTTTAGTTCTTAGGAATGTGTTATGAACATGTTAGAATACATTTCTGAGTTTTTGGAAGTTCTTGGAGATGTTTTGAGAAAGGTCAAAATCTTAATATTTAAGGGTTTGTGTTTTGGGTTGAAAGTATGGATCTTTTGCCTAAAAAATTATGTGTTTATGAGAAGTATATTTTTTTGGATGTTTTGAGCATTTTTTTAAACTTAAAATATGGGGATCTTTGTTGTAATATTTTTGTTTGATCATGAGTTTTTGAGAGTGAAGAAATTGCAACAAAAATCAAGAGATATGTATGACCTTTGGAAGTTTCGGCCCTATGGTGTTTTTCATAGTTGTGTTTGGTTTTAATTTTTTTCTAAGTTGATATTTGAGTCTAGGACAAAATTTACATGAGGAATATAAATTTTTGATATTTTTGGAGTTAGGATGTGAAATCTTTAAGTTAGAGATAAAATTGTCATTTTCCCCACATGTAGAGAGTAAAATGATAATTTTACTCTAAATTAGCATTTTTTTTCATTATCAAATAAATTATTATTAGAGAACCATAGTCGTCCTCCGTCCACACTTTGTTGATCTGCATAAGTCTCAAACAAAATTATGAAAACATTCTGCCCCACTTTTTCAAAAAATTGCATGTTTGCTCAAGCGCTAGATCTTGGCCACTGTTGTTTTAATAGTTGCTTTATTGATGTCACACGCCCAAGTGGGACCCAGTACACAATAATATTCTCACTTAGAGGTAAGGTCCTCCAGAATAGGGAAGAAGACAAAAGAGAGAGATGATGAAATATTCTTGTGATTTCTGAAATACCTTATAGAAAATGGTCTCATTCCTATTTAGGGAACCTGCTACTGGCATATGCCTGCCATTAACAGACTTGTAAAAACCTAGACTAACAAACAAAAGGACATAATCATAATTCAGACTACTAACAGACTTAAGGACATAAATGTATATGCAACTAACAATAAACATGACTTGGCCCACGGGCCTTACATGATAACTAAGGCATGAGTCCTCTACAGAATTAAACTACAGTTCTTTAATGACGTTAAGCCCATTACAGGCCCAACTTGGTTATCCAGTCCACGACCTTCATCCAGCCCCTATCTTCCCTTGTTACTCGAGCCCTAACTTCTTGGTCGATGACATAACCCCTTCCCTTAGAACACCTTGTCCTCAAGGTGGGGGTATGATTCCTTCAACTGGTTGTGTACGATTTCCATGTTGCCTCTTCAAGATTTTGCCCTTGCCATTTCACGAGAACTTCCGTCATAGGTTTGTTGTGCCATTTTTTGATTCTTCTAGAAAGTATTTCCTCTGGTTTGGGTTTCATTACACCCTCAATCAACAGGAGGGAATGTTGGGATGACTAGTACCTTCTGACTCACTCTCTTTTTCAGTTGTGATACGTGGAATACTGGATGAATGGACGATGATGGAGGTAGCTGGAGGCGGTATGCCATGGCCCCGACGCGGCTAGTGATCTGGAATGGCCCAAAGAACCTAGGTGCTAGCTTTAACTCCTTCCGGTGAGCCACCGATAGCTGGTTGTATGGCTGCAACCTCAGGTAGACTCACTCCCCTATCTCAAAAGTTTGTTCATTTCTCTTTAAATCTGGGTATTTTTTCTTGCATTCTTGGGCCCATGATAAATTGTGTTTTAACAACTGTAAAATTTGATCCTGAGACTTCAAATTTTCATATAAGGCCTCAAATGGGGTGAGTCGAGTAACTGCATGTTGTGTGATGTTATACCATCATTCTACCCGTGGAACCCACTAAGCCCAACTTTTAGGTTTATCTCCAAGAAAGGACCTTAGATAGTTCTCAACACAGTCGTTCACGGCCTCTGATTGGCCATCTGTTTGGGGATGGTACGATGTACTAAGGTCCAATTAGGTCCCTTGATACCTAAAAAGTTCTTGCCAGAAAGAACTTGTGAAAATACTTACTCTGTTAGAATATTTCTGACAAATAATTAAGCCACTAACTTGGTTGTAAAAGAGTGAGTAAGAGGTATAAAGTGGGCATATTTTGTTAGCATGTCCACTATTAGTCACAAATTGTTGTATCCATGGGATGTGAGTAAACCCTCCACAAAATTCATAGTGATATGGGTCCATGGAAGGGAAGGTATGAGGAGAAGTTGTAGGAGCCCACTTGGTTTGGTTTGATCAGATTTCACACACTAACAGATTTCACACTCTCTTATAAACCTTTTAGTATATGCCTTCAACCCTGGCAAGAAAAATTCTCTCTTCACCCTTTGTAGAGTTTTGTCATACCCTGAGTGTCCCCCTTCAGCACTTCTTTGTAACTGCTGTAAAATTTTCACCCTGAGATTTCTAGAGTTAGGCACTACTATCCTATTTTTATAGAGTAGTCGTCCCCCTTACTCTAGAAATGTTGAGGTAGAGTCCCCTTAAGCTACTGGGTCATCAGTTGAGAGGTATATGGATCTTTGTCATAATCTACTTTGATTCTCTCCCACCACCCAGTAGTTATAATGGAGATGGCTAAAATTTGGACTTCACTCTCTGACTTATTCCCTTCATCTCTTCTGGACAAGGCATCAGTCACCTTGTTCTCTTGGCCCTTCTTAAACTCCACCACCAAATCATATCCCAAAAGTTTAGAAACCCACTTTTGCTGTAGAGTTGTTCCCACCTTTTGTTTAAGTATTTCAAACTTTGACGGTTAGTCCTCACCGTAAATGATTGACCCAAGAGATAAGGTCTCCACTTCTGTACAACAGCCACTAGAGCATAAACCTCCTTCTCATAGGTTGACCAAGTTAGGACCCTACCCTTAAGAGCCTGACTAAAATATGCTCTTGGTATGTTTTTCTATGTTAGTACAGCCCCTATGGTTGTTCCTGAGACATCACACTCTATTGTAAATGGTAGGAAAAAATTAGGTAGTATTAGGACAGGTGGATTCATAACAGTCTTCTTCAATTCACAAAAAGCCTCTCTTGCCTCTTGGGTCCATATAAATTGAGTCTTTTTAAGCATAGCAGTAAGAGGTACAATAATACCTCTATAACCCTTAATGAACCTTCTGTAGTACACAGTTAGGCCTAAGAACCCTCTCAAGGCCTTAAGGGTTGTTTGGAAGGGCCATTCCTCTACGGCCTTCAACTTTTCAGGGTCTGCCCTAACTCCCTTGGCTGAGATAAGATGCCTCAGGTAGGTCACTTCCTTACAAGCAAACCCACACTTAGAAGGTTTGCTAAAAGTTGATGCTGTCTCAGCACTTCCAATGTTGTTTGTAGATGCTAAAAATGATCTTCTGTTGTACGACTGTAGATAAGTATGTCATCAAAACAGACTAGGATGAACCTCCTCAAATAGGGCTTGAAAATCTCATTCATGAGACTTTGGAAAGTAAATGGGGCATTGGTTAGCCCAAAAGGCATAACTAGAAATTCAAATTGACCCTTATGGGTCCTAAAAGTTGTTTAGGGGACATCTTCAGCCTTGACTCTAATTTGATGATTAAAAGAGCGTAAGTCTAACTTAGAGAACCATTCAGCCCCATTTAACTCATCCAGAACAGGGATGGGGTATTTGTCTTTCACTGTTACCTTATCTAATGCCCTATAGTCCACACACATCCTCCAAGACCCGTCAACCTTTCTTACTAACAACACAGGGGATGAATATGGGCTTTGGCATTGGGTGGGCTAAATCACTCCAGTACTCAGGAGCTCTCTCACAATCTTTTCTATCTCATCTTTTTGGAAGTAGGGATATTTATATGGTTTGACAAAAACTGGGGGGGAGTGTTTGGGAGTAGGTTAATTACATGGTCTTGGTCTTGGTCTTTGTTTAGGGGTAGTCCTTTAGGTTCTCCAAACACATCACTATATTGGGATAAAAGGTCTAGTAGGGGTTGTGGAAGGTCATTAGGCCAGGTGGCTTTTCCCTCTTCAACTAATTGTAGTAGCAACTCCATTTTTTCCAGTTTATTATTTTTGTTGGGATTTCCCTCTTCAATCTACATACTAGGATTTAGGCCCCTTAATCTCACTGTTTTGCCTTGATACTGAAATTCCATGGACAGATTCACAAAGTCCAATAAAATTGGTCCCAATCCGTTCAACCATTGCACACTCAACACCATATCACAACCAGCAAGCACCAAGAAATGCACTTCTGTTGAAAAAACACTCCCCTGCACCCTGAACCTCAACTCCTCATATTTTCCTTCACTGGTTATGTGCTCTCCATTACCAACCTTGACCCTAATTTTTTCAAACTTGTCAAAAGGTAAGTTGGCTCTCTTCACTACGGAAGGGTTTAAGAAATTATGTGTACTGTCTGAATCAATCAAGACATTAACCTTCTGACTTCCCACTCCACCCCATACCCTCATAGCTCTAGGTCCTTGAGAACCCACCAAGGCATGGAGGGAGATCTCAGGTTGGCTGTTTTTCAGCTTATTTTCCACCTTATCTTCTAGTTGGGGTTCCTCCTCATCCTCCAACTCTGTTTCTACCTCTTCCTCCACATCCTCAATTAAAAACAACTTGGGATTAGAGCACTTATGCCCTGGATTCCATTTGGAATCAAAGTAGTAACAAAGCCCTTTATCCCTCATTTCCTTCATTTGGATTGAACTTATTTTCTGAGTTGGTACAAAGGCCTTGGGTCCCCCTTTCTGATTAGCTATAGGGGACCAGTTTAGGGTCTTAAGCAATCCTGAATCTATGGTTGGGGCATGACTCTTCCACCCCTTCCTTGTTAATCCGAAGTGTTCCTCCTGAATATTAGCCAAACTGTAGGCAGTGAGGAGTGTATCAGGCTTAAACATCCTGATTGGCAGCCAAATGTCATCCTTCAGGTCACTTAGAAAACAACTCAGTTTATAGGCATCAGATAACCCCTTGAGATGATTGGAAAATGCTTCAAACTTAGATTTGTAATCCTCCACAGAACCAGCTTGTTTCAATCTAGTTAGGGCCTCTATTGAGTCATCGTAAGAACTTGGTCCAAACCTAGTTATCAAGGCTTTCGAAAACTCCTCCCAACTTCTCGAGTTCTCGGATTCCTCCAGGTCCCTAGAACCACACCAATGCTTGGCTCTCCATATGGAAAGATGTCAGTCTCAACTTATGCTGTGGTAATATATTATAGTTTGAAAAAAAAATGATTGGCCTTATACAACCAGCCTGTTGGGTCTTCCCTTTTAAAACATGGAAATTCAATCCTTATTGACCTTGGGAATTGATCTCGTACGGGTTCATGGTGCTCATCTCTTCTCTGGTAATGCTGCAATGGTCGAGCATTTCCCTCCAGAGTTTCCTCCTGATTCCTCCTTTGCACCTCAGCTGAGAGAGTTGCCAGCTACTGAACCACTGCTTCAAACTGCCTTCTCAATGCTAGGATCTCAGTCTTTGTAGTTTTAAACTGTGAATCCGTGGCTTTCTTGAGGGCTGCCATCCCCTCTTTGTAACTGATTCATCTTTGTCCCCTCAGCCATTGCACTTGTAAATTTTCACAAGTCTGAATTGAATCTCTGATACCAAATTTGTCACACGCCTAAGTGGAACCCAATATGCAATAATATTCTCACTTAGAGGGTGAGGTCCTCTAGAATAGGGAAGAAGACAAAAGAGACAAAGATGAGGAAATATTCTTGTAATTTCTGAGATACCTTACATAAAATGGTCCCATTCCAATTTAGGGAACCTGCTATTGGCATATGTCTGCCACTAATAGACTTGTAACAAACTAGACTAACAAAAACAAGGGCATAATTGTAATTCAGACTACTAACAGACTTAAGGACATAAATGTAAATGTAACTAATAAGAAACATGACTTGGCCCACGGGCCTTGCATGATAACTAAGGCATGAGTCCACTACAGAATTAAATTACAGTTCTTTAATGACGTTAAGCTCATTACATGCCCAACTCGATTATCCAGTCCACGACCTTCATCCAACCCCAATCTTCCCTTCTTACTCGAGCCCTAGCTCCTTGGTCGATGACAATTGATCACCCTCTCCATGCAAACTTTTCCAATCAGACATCTTCCCCCCTTACGTTGAGCATTCTCTATATCCTCACCATTGATACGAATTGACACGTCTTCCTCTTTTGTAAGAGTTAGAAGTTTCCATCGATCCTCAAGGTCTTCCATTGGAGGACAACCATTCACTACCTCTACTCCCACCAGGCGAGAGTGAGAGAGGAGACAATTTTTTATATTGCTTGTTGATATTGCTATTTGGAGTAATGATTAATGAAGTAGTTTGTTAATTTTCTTTTTTCTTTTTTTAAAAAAGAAAGTTTTCATGCACACTTATTGGGTGTCGTTTATTTGTTTTTTATTAGATATTTCTTGTATCTATTATAAATTAATTAAATTTAATAAATAGTATAATTTTATATTAATAATACAATAGTTAGATATGTTATTTACGTAAAAATTTTACTTTACATTACCAAACTATCACCTTTTCTTAATTGCATCACAAATTAATAAAATCAACGATTTGCACCCTAGACTATAACCCTTATATTTTTTTAAATTTATGCCCCGAAATCTCAAATCCTCAATTTACATACCAAACTATCATTTTGTTTTTCAATCTACACTACACATTTCCTAAAATACTCCCATTGACAATATAAAAATAATAAAAACAAAAAACTAAGATTAAAAAAATGAATAACAAAAAAAAAAAAAAAGGAAACGTGGGTACCCAAGGATCACTGGCTTCTTTTCTCTGGTAGCTATTTTGTAATTATTATTTTTTGTTTATTATTAATATTTATTATTATATTTTAATTTATGTTTACTTTATTTTATTTTAATTTATTTTAATTTTTAATTTTTCTTATTTTTAGTTCAGGAGAAATATTATAAAGAAATATTATAATATACACTTCTACCTAATCAATATGTGATTTGTCATTTTATTTTAATGTTTAAATATAAATATTTAAACATTAGGATATAAGGGTAAAAATAAAAAATTACAAGTTGATTATATTATATGGAGGTGCATAGAATAAGGCTTATCTAAAATTAATCTTTAATCAATTATTCTTATTATTTTGTTTAATTTTTAATATTTTTTATTGCCGTTCTTTTACATGATGAATTCAAAAGTTCAAGCATTCGAATTTCGCCCGCTTCTTCTTTTTGCCTCTGGAGATCTTTTAAGGGAACAACAATTACAACATCATCTTCTCGGTCTCACTTCTCACACTACACACGCACACAGAAGCCATGACTGTGGTCTTCGAAGATACCAACTCTGCTCCTGACCCCCTCTTGCCCTGGCTCTGGTCCTCTTCCTCTCTATCTTCTCTCTGACACTTTCACACAATCGCGTTGGCTTTCATTGTGATGAATTTGTCGCTGATTTTTGTGGATCCAGGTCGATCAAGAAAGCTCTCGAAGCAGAAACGAGCTCGGGGAACGGTTCGGGGTTAGATCTCAGCAAGCTTCTCTACGATTGCATCGTCACATTCAGGGATGATGACCAGTACCAAAACGACGTTAGATTTCTCCGGATTTGGTTCCTCTATGTAACTTCCTATTCTTCGGTCGTTTTGGTTTCTCGATTCCAACTGCTTGAATTTTTTTTTTCATTCTTGGTATGCATTTGATCTTTTGATGGACTTAATTTGGTGGTTTTGGTCTCTGTAGATGGACGTTAGTGAAGATTTTGAGAGTATTTTTAGAGAAATGACCGAGAGTGAGATATGTCTCGGCCATTCTTTGCTTTATGTATGGTATGCATCCTTTCTTGAATCAAAAGGGAAGTTGCATGACGCTCATATGGTTTATCAGTCTGGATTTCTAAGGTCTCTCTCTTTCTCCCTCTGTGCGTGTCTGTGTTTCTTACCTAGATTGGAGTTGTTTGAGCGTGTCAACTTGTGTCCTAACACTTGTAATGTTGCTCTGCGACTAGAAATGCCAAACCAGTCGAGTTGTTGAAGAAGGCACATGCCCTATTTCTTGATAGAATGTCTGGATTAGTGAATGCTTGTTCACTTCAGAAGGTATTACACATGGCTAAATGGGGAGGGGGGGGGGGGTTGAAGGGGGTGTTAGCTGAAGTTCATGTCATACGCTGTGAGAAGCTTCATCTTTTTTTTGTTTCCTTTTCCTTTTCCATTTTACAGATTGATGATTGTGGATCCATTGAGTTCGAGACAAGTCATATTAATCCATGGTCCGCATCCACCATGAAAGACCTATTGAAGAAGCTGGGTCCTCAGATTATGAAATATGATGTAGGACAATACAGTCACTTCCTTTTGCATAATTGCATTTATTAGTCTCCTCAATAGTTGGCTTTATAATTGCTCTTTGATGCACTTTTCAGGGATACCATTCAAGCCAAAAAGCTTACTCAGGCAAAGTGGCCTTATCTTCTTTGCAGAATTCCTCAAGGAATAAGATTATTGAGATTGGTAATTCTTCATACTAGATTCGTTTTTTCTTTTTTTTTTGTGACATTTACATGGAACTATCTAAATGCCAATGAGTTTTTAGTTTTACTCAAGGCCTTTTTTTTTTTAATAATATTTGTAAGTGTAAATTTAGATGTTCTGACTTCTGACCAACAAAAATCACATTATAAACAGTGAAAACCCTCTGCAGTTGGTATGTTATAATCCTTGTATTTAACAAAGGTTAACTGCTAATTTCTATAACATTTGTTTAACATTCCAACACAAAGATAGCATCCTTTTTTTTGTTAGAAATATTTTTGGTTCCTAAAATTTTGAGATTCGAGTTTCTTGATCTAGACAAATAGAAGTGCACGTACACTTCTTAACCAGATTGAAAATTCTCGAAAGAACTGGCCTTTTTAGTTACACTAACATACATTAAAATGGAAGAAAGAGGAGATCTTGCCTCCCCTTCCTCCTCTCTTGCTGTTATATGGCTGTAAAGGAACTTAAAGGAGGCATTCTAGCATTTCTTGCTTTCTTACTGGTTTTAAAGTAAATAATTTTACTCGATCACAAAAAGTGGTGACATCCAATCACATGAAGAGTATAAATAGACACACCTACACATTAGAAGAGAAAAAGAAAGAACTAGATCCTGATATTGGAGATTCGTATAAAAAATATGAGTGAATACCCAGAGAAATATGGTTTTAATGAAAAAACTTTAAGCTCATTTACTATTTTTTCACAGTTATCAAAGCACCAACCATTGAGTTTTCTCCATAGATATCCAATTAGGCAAGTAGGGATCAAATTCCATTAAACTTCACAATGATGCGACCAAACTATTCTCTCCAACACGCAAAAGAATCCACCACACTTCTAGGCATAAGCTGACCCACTCCAAACATATTGGTCCACTGGAAGTATAATTTTATAAAGAGTAATGCCAGGCCTAGGGCGTGCAAACCCCTTGCATGCCCTCAGGAAAAAAGTGGATACCATCATAGAAAAATGATTATTTTTGGTGAGTCCCACTTTTTTCCGAAAAGGCTTGCGTGCACACCTTAGGCTTGTAGAAATAATGAAGCAGACGATGGTCGACAGATTCTGCACTTCTTCAGCACCTATAACACCAATCAATCACCAATATATGCCTTTCCATAGATTGTTTAACGTGAGAGTCTTTTCTAAGGCAACCGTCTACACCAAAACAGCCACCTTCTGTAGAACTTGTGTCCGCCCTGCTTTTTTCCTTTTTTTTTTTTTTACAAGTAAAAGAACAAATAGATATATTTTATTACAAAACTTAAGGCAGTTCCCTCTATTGAAACATGAGGGGGAACATGTAAAACCTTGAGGCTGCCCCATAATCACATCTTGGCCAGGTGAAATTGAGCCCGAATGTGTCCTCCATGCTCTTTTAAGTAAAGGAAGTTTTAGCATCCTGATATATCACATTATGAAAGGATTTAGCCTTGGAGACCATGCTTAGAAGGGTTCTACCTGCCCTTGTCTTCTACACCTCTCCCGATCTTGCAAGAAATAAAGAGATCCACCTCTCAGTCTTGCGCCACCTTGATGAAAGATACATCCGACTGTTGAGAACCATTAGAGAGATGTAAATTATCCACTACGGAGGCTTCTTTAGAACATGCAATGCTAAATAGCTCTGGAAAATCTTCCTTGAGGGACTGGTCTCCACACAACACATCATGCCAAAAGTAAATTTTAGACTATCTACGATTTCAAAGGTAATAAAGCTGAAAATTCCACATCTTTCTTATATCCTTCAAAAGGCCAACTCCATATGAACTGTCCCAAGAAGCACATATTTAGCAGCAACCACCAACTACCATAAGCTCTCTCTCTCTCTCTCTCTCTCTATATATATATATCATTTACATAGCACCGTAGCCATATATCCAAGGAGGCATGGTTGATAAGAATCAGCTTTTGACCCCCCCCCCCCCCCCCCCCCCCCAAACCCCAAACCACCCCACTGCTCCACAGTAAAGCTGTTTGTAGCTTCTTTGACTGATTAGCAACACTAGGTAGAGGAAAAGGAGACATAAAATAAGTGGCAAGTGGGTAAGTGTGATCAAGACTTGGATAGATACATTCACTTCCATCCAGCTAACTGACGTTCCATTGTAACAATTATACCATCCCATGTAGCTTTAGGCCCCGTTTGGATATTGAGTTAAGATGAGATGAGTTGAGATTGTTTGTGAATAATAGTGAGATATTTGAGATAAGATGAATTAGAAATGGTTTGAGTTAAAATGTTTTATGGGATTATAGGAAAGGAAAAATTGTAATAATTAGATAATGATTAGATGAAAAAATTAAAGATTTGAAATTGAAAAGTGTGTGTGTTTGTGGTGTTTGGATATTGAGATGAGATGGGATGAGATGAGATGGAAGCATCTCTCTATCCAAACCAGGCCTATCTTGATGGAGGCACCCAATGGGAGACCAAGCTATCCCAATGGCAAGGAAGACACCCTACAATCAATAAAACTCAACAGCCAGAACAGGGAGTAATTTGGATTTGGCCAAATTAACCTTCAGACCTGACACTCCACACCAATATCAAATTTCTAGCTTAATACTTGATTTTCTTACTTAATATTTAAGTTCTAGCTTTTTACAAGAAATGCAAGTGAACCCTTGAGGTTTTTTCTAATACAAATCTTTTCTTGTCACTGTATATTGCACTGAAGTATTTAGTTGTATTTCTTTCTCAAATTTTCTCAGTTTAATATTTTATTGTAAGAATTACCCCAAATACACCTTCTCACCATTACACTTGAGCTAAGGCAAATGGTGCAGAAGATAAATTGTTCTTACTTGTCTGAGTGTAGTTACCATGCAGCGAATTTTGGGTTTTATATAAAAGATAAAAGTTAGATGCTGAGACTCTAGGAGGTCAAATTCTATTACTCTGGATTGTAGGTGGAAAGAAGTATCAGATCACAGGTTGTGCTGGTCAGGGTGGTTTTGCTCAAGTATATAAAGCATATGTCCACAGTAATCCAGATGAAGTTGTCGCACTTAAGGTATGTGCTATTTATTATTCTCCTACCGAAAGTGGAGGAGTAGCCTAGTTGGATTGTAACATGGTCTTTGAAATTTCTGACAGATACAAAAGCCTGCTTTCCCATGGGAGTTCTACATGTATCGTCAACTAGATGAGCGCATCTTAGACAATGAAGTACGACATTTTCTGGTGTCCAATGTTTATTGGTGGTTTCTGCTTTTTATTTATTTACTTATTCTCGTATTTTATCAGAGGTCCAACTTTGGTTTTGCTCTGAGAATGCATCTCTACTCTGACTGTAGCATACTTGTCTGTGACTATCTGGCCCATGGGACTCTGCAGGTTGGTTTAATTAATTTTGTATCTCGTGTATTATTAGGTTTAGTCTTCTACATTATGCAGACTCTGATGAAAACCTTCTGCAGGATGCCATAAACTCCTATGTAGTCACTGGAAAGTCCATGGAAGAGGAGTTATGTATTTATTACACAGTAGAGATGCTCTACATGCTAGAAACTTTGCATGGTGCTGGCATCATTCATGGTGATTTTAAGCCTGATAATTTGCTTATTCGTTATGCTAGGTAAGAGACTCTTCCATTATTGTTGTGACCGTGTTACCTCTTCTAATGAACTTTGGCGAAACAGATATGCAATTCGTACATTTTTTTTATAAGCATATGCAATTCGTACATTTTGATGACCAAAACTTTTGGCTCAATGTTTATTGTTAATTCGCAATGTTGACTTTGTATTTTCATCTTCCAACTTGTTTTGGCTTTTTCTTTTGGATTAGTTTTCCGGGTAAATTTGTACATATTATGAGTATGGCTGCTTCTGTTCTTATTTTGTAGGAAAAATTTCACCTCTAAAAAACGGCGACGTTTTCTTCTTGCCAGACTAGTATGATATCAATGCATGGCCAGATTGTTAGACACTTATTTTTAAAATCTTAGTTAATAGCTAGACAAAGTTATCATTCACTTTTTCTGCTCATTTACTACATTCTGAAGGAGCCATGTTATAGGCAAGTTATACGTCGTCTCAAAAGTGGTGGTTTGTGTTGTTAAAGCCTAATCCTTCTAGAAGTGACTGATTTACCAGTACTAATCTTCTTTGTTAAGGAAAGAATTTTAGAATTAGGGTTATAGTCATTGTATTAGCTGCTAGGTCAACTGTGTTGATTATTCCCACTCTATATGGTGGAGTCTTGAAAAAGAAGAGAAATTTCTTTTGCTCTTACTGTTTTTGTATGTGGCAAACCTTGTTTTTAACATGTCATTAGAGCCCAGGGTTTAGAAAATTTTTAGGGCTTAGTGGTAGTTGTTTTCTTCTTTTTTCATGCCTTCATTTTCAGTTTGTTTCTCCTTTCCTTCTCTTGTTTAATTCTACTGACTCTGAAACATTTGCAGTATTATGGGATAAGGTCTGATGGCAGTAGTTGAAGATGGATGGTACCATTCATTTCCATGTCGATTGGATGGTAGTTGTCATCATCCTTGTAGGTGTATGGGATGTTATATTATAAAAAAAAGGCATATGTGATGTTGGTGTGCCTCAAGTTTGGGAAGTTCCCAGAATACATGAATCACAGCTGCTTTGCTAATGGTTTACCTGATACACTGATTAATTCAAAGGCATTGGTGGTTTGTGGTTGTTGTCGTTTGTTATCTTTGGTGGCAGGTTTGTTTTGGTGGTGGTTCTCTGTTAATTTTGTTGATAGTCATCATCCTGGCAGGTGTATGTGATGTTATCTTGTAAAAAAGAAGGTACATGTGAAGTTCATGTGCCTCCAGTTTGGGTAGTGGCCAGCAGACCTGAATCATGGCTGCTTTGGTAGTGGTTTACCCTGTGATATTTACTGAGTCGAAGGCATTGGTGATTTGCGGTGGTTGTGATCTGTGGTGGCAGACTTGTTTTGGTGGTAGTTATTGGTGGATTTTGTTGCAGCATATAACTTCTGTGTCATTTTTTGTTGTTTCTCAATGGTTTCAGTGGTGGCCACCATCAATGATTATACTTGTTTTGGTTGGTTTCCAACTTTTGGATCGTCTCTTGATGTGACTGTTTGGGTTGTCATTAGAGTCGTCTTTCCAATGTGGTTTTGGAGTTGTCACAGTTTTTGTGGCCTCAATGAATTGTCGTTATTCATGTGTCTGTCATTGGTGTATAAGGATTACAGAAACTTCGGTTCATCTAGTTGTTTTTGTCCGGTTTAGTCCAAATTTTGGTCAGATTATGGTAGCTGGCCGGTTCTTTCAGAGTTTCGACTTGTTCTTGTTTTTGGCTGGTTTTGTCGAAGTCTCGATCGCCTCATGTTGTTTTTAGTTCGTTCTGTAGGTGTTGGTCAACAGCCCATCATGTAGGTGCTGTTGGTGTAATATCATCGTCTGTCAAACCTAGAAATAGTCTGGGAGTTTATTTGTTCCAAGTTAAGTTTATATGATTTTTATATGCTCTAACATGACTAGAGGGTAATAGTCATTGTAATAAATGCTAGATCAATTGTATTGATCCACTCTATATGATGAATATAGGGAGAGAGGAGAAATGATCATTTCCTCTGTTTTGTGCCATGCCCTATTTTTAAATCCTTTGTCTTTGCATTTTTACGTGCTATATGGTGCAAATGTTCTTTCCAAACCCTATTTTTCCCCGATGCTCATTTTCGCATTACTGGCATACCAATGGGCCTTATACAATCTGCAGTTGCAGAGTGTCCTTCAGAACTTATTTATCTCACTTTTTGGCAGGGGCGATCTTACAGAAGATGGGTTACGTGAGCACAGTGGTCCTTGGCATGATCAGGTTACTTCTGTTTGCATCAAAGACTCTTTGGCTAAACTTTTTTTATAATGACTCAAAATTTTATCTTCCAGGGCCTTTGCCTTGTTGACTGGGGGAGGGGGATAGACAAACGCCTCTTTCCTGAAAATGCAGAATTTAAAGGAGATTGCAGGACTTCTGGCTTTCGTTGTATTGAAATGCAGGAGAATAAGCCATGGACATTTCAGGCTAGTCTCAAGTCATATATTATCTCAAATGTAGTTGCTAGCATTATTGATTTGACGTATTAGAACATCTGTTTCACGTTCCTCCAGGTGGACACATATGGCCTTTGTGTTATAGTCCATATGATGCTGCATAATTCTTATATGGAGATCGAAAAGAAAAAATCATCTGGTGGTGGCTACATTTATTTACCCAAATCATCTCTTAAACGGTAATCTCTCACCTTGCATAGTCCTAGAAATCTGTTGATATTAATGAGCTCTGTCCTTTAGTTTGTTGGAAAATCATGTCAATAGTTTATTTCTCTTGAAGTATTGGATGGCAGAGATTATTCTCCCTTCCCATCTTTAACTTTCACTTTCATACTTCGTGTTCAATTGGCTTCAGATATTGGAAGGTTGAACTCTGGAAGGATTTGTTTACCCAGCTGCTTAACATGAGTCCTGGCAGTGATGACAACAAGTTGCGGAAATTGAGGGAATCATTCCAGGATTACATGTGCTCTAAACCTCAGTTCATAAAGAAACTAAAGGAGTTACTGGTGAAGCAAAGGGCTTCTTTGTGTTCTGCATAGTCTGTCTCGACTCCGGTCATGCTACTGAATTGTAACTCCTAAAGTCCTGGAATTGTCAAATTTATTCTCTACAACAAAAGCAAAATTAGAAGGTGAAAATATTTTTGTTATTCTCACCTTGACATGAGTACACATTCACGAATCTCATATTAAGATTGTTAAATTACCTTTTTAACTTTTCAAAAAAGTTCCCTTCCTGAAGTCAGTACAGTTCACTGGAGGATTTCTCTGATGTTTGTATGCACATTTGTAAAGAATGTTGAGAGCTCATATGTTTTTATCTTTTTTCTTTAATGTTCATAGGCAGTGTAACATATGTATATCTCCACTCACTGGCCTCTCAGTTTCATACATTTTTTATTTTTTTGGGTAATATTTAAGCATGCTTTGTTCCTGTTACTGTGTTGGCACACTTTATGTAGCATCCCTGCAAGCCTTTGTTTTTTTTAACAGGTAAAAGGAAGTGCTGCAATCCTAAAAACTTTTCTTGTTGCTTTTCAAAATTATTGTGTACCAAAAAAATTTACAAATTCTCTTTGGATTGTAATTTTACCCGCTTCTTGTAATGCTTTCATCCAATTCAGGTGTTCTTGTTGAGAGAACATGCCAATGGCCCATTATGGTCTCAAGATGACAAGATCTATGGACAATGCAGCTTAAGCATGCTTTGTTTGGTTACGCAGTTCAGATGAGATGTTTTGTTGAAAGTTAAATAAAATATTATTAGAGTATAATTTTTTAATATTATTTTTATTTTAAGATTTAAAAAAGTTAAATTGTTTATTATATTTTTTGTGTGAATTTAAAAAAATTATAATAATAAAATGAGATGATTTTGTGTATCCAAACCAGGCCACATTATACCACTCTGTATTCTGGGCATGGGGCCTTGTATCGGTGCTTTTCAACCAAAAGTAACTTTTCTTTGAACGTTGATCATGGAAGCTCGTAGGCATATGCATTCCTTGCCCTACCCTGCCCTGTCCATCTGATTGGGATCGGATTTGGAGTACTTTGTTGGTTTCAGGTCATGAAGGCAGGACTAGAGTTAGAAAGCAATACTTTAATGGATTTGAACTACTGTGGAAACTTCAGTTTTCTAAGATCAAGTTTGATCTTAGGCTGCCGGGTTGCTTAAAGTGCACCCAGGAGATGAAATGATCCATGCATGGTATATCCTTTTAAATGGTCATGATGAACCCTTGAGCTGCAAATGCTTTCCGGGTATGGAATTTGTTCTGTAAATGACTGAATTTATCTAAAATCAGGACTTGATGTCAACTAGATCTTTACACATTAGCTTTCTGTTGAAGAACAGAGAAAAACACCCACACTAGATTGAATCCACTAAAAAATAAAAAATAAAATTAAGAAAAACAAGAATAGGATGGTTGTAGACCCCATAGGATGTGATTTGGCCATTCAACCCCTTTTTGAGGTGGTTTTACGACCACTCCATTTGGCCACCCTCCAGTTGGGTGGTCTACCGTCACCTAAGGTGGGCAAATCAACCATTAGGTGGTTTCAAGTTTCAACTCTTCTTTTAAAAAATATTTATATATATATATATATATATATATATATGTATATAACATGATCAAGTGCATGCAAGTGTATTTAAAAACTCATACAATTCCTACGTACGTGTTCCCGAAATGAAGTTGCTAAACAAGCACCATCCTTGAATTATGCTAAAAGGGTTATTCAAGATATCCTATTTTAAGAATTTAATGTTCAAAAACACTAATTTTTAGGCCTCATTTGGAAGTTGGACTGTTCATCTTAGTTCAATCTAATTTTAATCTCAATTTAATATCTAAATACTCAACTCTCAAATCACTAAATTCATCTCAACTCAATACCTATTTATATTCGGGATCCATAACTACTCATAACTTTTTATAAATATATCTAAATTTATTTAAGGTGGCCCTTACAAAACTCAATCTATTATCTTAACTCACTATTATTCATAAAGAATTCAATTCATCTCAATTCAGCTTAACATTTAAACGGAACCTTAATATCTTGGTCAAGTAGAATGCGGCATGGCCCTTGGATAAAATATATAAAGCTTCAAACCGTTGGCAAGATTGGCATATCCATAAGGTTAAAACAAACCTCATTCATATAAGTGAAGAAGAGGTTCATCCAATGTGTCGAAGGATGTAACCACGCTCATTTGAAAATAAACGAAACTTCATTGAAAAGTGAGCTCCTAAATACTCATATAAACGGGATTGTACCGTTTTTTTTTTTTTTTAATAATTTTTTTATATTTTATTTAATTGATTCATGGAATGCTTGCCTCTTCTAGAACGACTAGGGAACCCAATAACTTTTCAGAATTGGGATGTCATACCACTAATCTAACCTAATCCTCCATTTTTATAAACCTTTTTCACCACGAGTCGATTAACTATTTTTTTTTCTTGAACCATAGATTGTCTTTTTATTCATTATGCAGGAATTTAGGGACGCTTAAATACACTGTATGTTTGTAGGATTGAGAGAGGTAAGAGCATCCGCATCCGCTTCTTCAAAGTGCATTAATTTAAATAATTTTATAGAAAGTCGACCCACATTGAATTGTTGAGTATTTGGAATCTAGTTCACGCCGCTCGAGCAAAAGCAAGTCAGAGAGCTTCGCTCGATAACCGCTCGACACTCAGCTCGAGCGGAGGGAAGTCAGAGAGCTTCTCTTGAGGAGCCGCTCGACACATGGCTCGAGCGATTGCGGGAAACAGGTTCGCTCGATACGGGCTCGACACGCCGCTCGAGCGAACATCACTAATTCTGTTGAGTTTAGGGTTTCCGCCGCATAACATATAAATTGTTTATGATTTTGACTTGTACTGCATCAGAGTGAACAGTAGCCGTCCTACACTATTGTATTGTGATTCCTCAAGAAATAAAAATCCTATGCAGCTCCCGTCGACGTAGGCAATTTGCCGAATCACGTATATTGTGTGTCGTGTTCTTAATTGTGTTGCTTTTACTTTATTTGCCATCGTTGGTGTGTGTGCTTTGCATAGTATTTCACAACATGAATTAGCCAAGCCCATTTCAAATTAAATTTGATCTACAATAATTTCATCTTTCTTTCCAAAGATGAAAAAAACTGTTTCAAGTCCAAACGAATTGTTTATTGTTTTCAGCTCCATCTCCCACGATTTCTTCCTTTCTTCTTCTTCTCTCTCTCCCGCGTCTCTTCTTTCTCTTCTTCTTCCATCTGTCTCTCACGTATCTGCTTTCTTCTTCCCTCTCTCTCCTGCTATTTCTTCTTCTTTTTTTTTTCTCTCTCTTCTTTCTCTTCTTCTTCCATCTCTTGCGTCTCTGCCTTCCACTTCCTTCTTTCTCTTCTTCTAGGTTTTTTTTGTTTTTTGTTTTTTTTTCTCTTCTTTCTCTTCTTCTTCCCCTTTCTCTCCCGTGGCTAAAAAAGCTTCCATCTTGTCTCCAACACGGCACCGCAGTAGCTTCTATCCAGCACGACAAGCAACTTGGTAAAATTCGAAACTTTGTTCTTGATTTTACTCTTGATTTTATTGTTTGGGTTTGATGTTGTTGATGTTGTTTGGGTTTGATTTTGTTTTCAGCAAGAGTTTTTCAATTTCTAGTCCTGATTTGAACACGATAGGGCTCAATTTTATTTCTTTTTTCTAATTATGTTGCTTGTTTTCAGCAGCTGCTGTAAACTGCAGTGTTGGTTTGAACTCGGGTGTTAGTGTTTTGACAAAAAAGAAAAAAAAAATAGTATGGGCATTTTGTATGTAGTAGCAAACTAGCAGTTCTGGTTGGAGAGGATGGTTTTAGATTGGGTCTATGTAAAGGTGCCTCTGTGCTCCTATATGGCTCTAAGGAAATAGCTAGGCAAAATCAAAAAATGTCTCCTACTTCAGTACTTAACAGTTTTCACACAGGTCAAATGATACATATATAGGGACTTTAGGTAGGCTTATTTTGAATATAGACAGATTTACCTTTGTTGATGATTATACATAAGTTTTTCTTTTACATATAGACATAGAGGATATATTCTGTATTACTCTTCTGCATAATGGCTCATGTAAATCTGTCTATATTCAAAGTTCTTATTTTTATTTTTTGTGAAGGCAAGGGGGAAGATGAGGATAGTGAATACGATGGTGTTGTATTATAGTCATTTATAGATAGCAGAAAATTTGGAATGAGACAATGTCAATGAAAAAAAGGATAAGTAGGATTACTGTGTTTTAAGATTCTTAATAAGGTAGGAGTTGAAGGTCCCATCCCTATCAGCACAATGCTAATTTTCTATGGCAGCACCTTTATTTATTGCCCTCCTCATTGGACTTGACAAGCATTTGGAAGGGAAAAAAATAACATATATGAGATAGCCTTATACGTTTGACAGGTAGTCAAAAGGGTGTTTTTTTAAAAAAATAGTAAAAAAAAATAGTTTGTATGTAGTTGTTGTTTGTATGTGACTGCTGTTTCAATAGCATTGTATTTGTAGGTTGTTAATTTCATTTGTTGGGTTATCATAGATATTGCATATTTGTATGTGGTTGTTGTTTCAGTAGCACTGTCTTTGCCCGAGATTGTCTCCTATATGCATGCTTTACTGTTGGGTTATCACATTTGATGTTGCATATTTGTATGTGGCTACTGCCCGAGACTTCTATTGTAGGTTCTTAATTTCACTTGAGATTGTGGCTGCTGTTTCAGTAGTACTGTTTATCAGTCTAGTCCTGATTTTTGGATAATATACTTGAATCAAGGATGTATACCACATTTAATGAAGATCTCTTCCTTACCACTCTATGGCAAAGTGGTGAACAAGGTATATCCAGTACCCTAATGACTAGTAGCCATGAAAATATTAGACTCCAAACAACACAATTGGAAGGTGAAAAAATGCCACATAGTAAGAAAACGCAACGAGGTGTGTCTTTCACCCTAGAGGAGGACAATCTCCTCGTGTCGGCTTGGCTCAATATTAGCATGGATGTTATACAGGGGACAAATAAAAAATACTCTCAAATGTGGGAGAGAATTAACAATTATTACAATGAGCATAAAAAACCTAGCATGACAAATCTTTCAGGGGGTCATTAACCAATCGATGGTTGGTGATCCAAAAATGCACAAATAAATTTTGTACTGCTATGGCTCAAGTAGAATCTTTGCATCCAAGTGGTGTGACAGAGCAGGATAAGGTATGAGTTTCTAACTAAATTTCATTTTAAATGTTCTTGCTAAAATTCTATTTTCACATTCTTGTTACATTCATATATTTAGATTGAAAGAGCTAAAATCATGTATAAAGAGATTGAGAAGGCTACATACAACATGGAACATTGTTTGTATCTATTGAGACACCAACTAAAATGACAGCAACACGTGTCCATGTTGTCAACTAGAAGGAAACCACATGGGAAACGTCCTGCTATGGTGGAGTCGACTCCACTAGGAGACGACACGATATATGACAACGTAGAATCTTACAATGCAGAATTTGTTGAAACCTTAACTTGCATGACAAATGATAGAGTTGTTTTCATGTCTGAAAGAAGACAAGCGACTAGTAAATTGGATGCTGATAGGGCTCAATTACTAGTGGAGAAAAAGAGGAGAAATGATACGGAGAATAGGAAGATCGATATGGAGATAATGAAGATGGATCTTGCTGGCATGAATGGAATGCAACAAGAGTATTTCTTGAATCTTCATATAGAGGTTTTTGAGAAATCAAGGAAGCGATTTTCATCTCTATCTCAATCTTCATCTTTTGAAGATGTCTAGCCTTTTGTTGGTGGGGAGTTTTGGGGTTGTAGCCTATGCTATTTTGTGATTTTTTTTTTATTTTGGATAACAAATATAGGTGTGATGTTCATAGTTTTATATGTTGGTTACCACTCTATTCATTACTCTTATTTTGCATTAGTTGGTAATGATATTTGTGAGAATTGGCTTGTTGCATTGAAGATCGATGAAATTATTTTGATAATATTGATATCGTGTGATGAAATTTTGTTTATTGGATTGTGAAAGTGAAAATGAAAATGATTGTTAGAGATTATAGGAGGTTATGGAAATAGAATTAATTAAAAATTAAAAATTAATTATAAAAATATAAAAATAAAAATAAAAATATTTTATTATTATAGAGAGTGTGATGACTAATCCAATGTAGACTTTAAGTTTTGAATGGTTAGCTAAAAGTAAAAAAGTTACATATTCTTCAAAATTTATAGAATAAAATAGTTAATCTAATGCAAATGCTCTAACTTAATGATAGGTATTGGAGAGAGAAATATTTTCCCAATCGGGTTGCCTCACGAAAGCCCACAAACCAAATACCATAAACCCAAATACCAAAGAGTAATGATACACCTACAACATATTTTACAACACATTGTACAACAATGTGTTAAATGGAGGGCATTATTGTAAAATCATCTTATTTTTACAATAATGCCCTCCATTTAACACATTGTTGTACAATGTGTTGTAAAATGTGTTGTAGGTAAATCATTTTCCAATACCAAATATCTAGTTCCGCCAGAATATTTGAGTCGATATAATCATTGAGGAAATCTCAGGCCTTCCTAATAAGGATAGGTATCTGAGATATATGTTGGTAATAATTTATTCTTATAAGATTATTGCCTAATCGAAACTAGATATTCATCACACCCAAAATCATAGGAGCATATCATGCAGTTATACAATCCTTATCAGTTGAGCAAGCGCCTATATATCTGGCACCAACTAATAATTTGAGATAATTCTCTACAACTCTATTGAATCTATATTTCACAATTCTTAAAACAGATTTAGGCATCAGAAATGTTGTCCACCTACCAAGTTCTTACGTTTATTGTGTTGTAGGTTGATTGAGTCCATTAGCAATGGTGCGAAACACGTCCTTAATATGTACTTCCCACAACAAGTGAAGCTTAGTCTGAATTATATATATATATAAATAAATATATTATA
Source organism: Juglans regia (assembly GCF_001411555.2). Lineage (NCBI taxonomy): Eukaryota > Viridiplantae > Streptophyta > Magnoliopsida > Fagales > Juglandaceae > Juglans > Juglans regia. The sequence continues at coordinate 22,560,683 of NC_049901.1, read as the reverse complement.
TTATATTGGCACAAGAGATGAGAGTACAAAGTCTCGACTAATCTCGAATAATTTAAATAAAAATTCCATCAATCCGATGGATTTTAAAATTTGTATGTATCTAAGAAGATTTGAATCTTAAACATTGAGAAAGAAAAATTCTATTTTTATTTTGGATACTTCAAATACTTATTTCTTGTGCTGAGTTTGTGATGATTTTTGACTGGTGGATATCTTGTATAGATGCTAACAATCATAATCTTCAATTTTCTTATGTCAAGGACGTGTCTATTTTCTATCAATGCTTTATTTGCTCTGATGCTGTGAATCGCACAATAATTTTGTCATAAATTTTGAAGTTGTTTAAAAAATAATGTCAGAAGAAATACAATAGGAATAATAACGTATTGCAGCAAACAATAAAATGGGGAAATTACGGTCTTGTACTGTTCTAGGGCGAAATTCTTTTGAATAAATATAGATAGAAGCCACTATTAGGAGTATCAATTTTGCACATATGATGTGGTATCATCTAGACCACACATCTCCACAAATAAGTATTGAGAACAATCAACTAGAAGCAGTCACGCAGTAAATATAAAGTATGCACTGCTATAGTGACTTCTCTCTAGCATTACTCAATTCTTTTTGTTTTATGCTGTTCTTTTGCTGCAGGAGTATTGCTTTCACTTGTGGTTGAAAGTGGCGAATCCTATGTTTTTATTTTATCCATTTGTCTGTGTACGGTTATGCTTAACTAAAGGCCAATTAGTCGTTAAAAACAGTGTTAACTAATGTAGCCCAACTAAAGGACGCTAAGGTCCCTAAATCCATAGTTGATCAATCCATGACCCCCTTTTTACCGATAAAACAAAAACTGTGTTAACCATGATAAATTAAAAGAGCTGCTTATTTTTACATTTTTCAGTGATGATAATATATTATTGCTTTGCAGGTCACTGTCTTGAGTCAGTAACATGGCGGAGGGATCTGGGTATCCAACAATATATCAGAAGATACATGGGCAGTCTTACCTCATTTCCAGGCTTTCCCCCAACATGCACTGCGGGAATTATGGTGTGAGTGATGTACATATATATGGGGCTTTGCAGAGTTCTCTGCATCTGGCATGCCAAGGCACTGGCCTGGCACATTTCCCGTCCTTGTCTCCTGTATCTGTACAAGCTCCTAAAGAGCAGGGTGCAAAAGGTTTTCTTATAGATTTTCTCATGGGAGGAGTTTCTGCTACTGTTTCCAAGACAGCAGCTGCTCCAATAGAACGTGTTAAACTACTAATTCAAAATCAGGACGAGATGATCAAGGCCGGTCGATTACGTGAACCATACAAGGGAATTGCTGACTGCTTTGCGTGAACTATTAAGGAAGAAGGTATCCTTTCTCTTTGGAGAGGAAATACAGCTAATGTTATTAGATACTTCCCTACTCAGGTCAATTTCCTTTCTCTCTTGATCTTTTGGTCTGTTAGGCTTCTTTGCTTTTGTTTGCTATCTGATTGCTGGAAACATTTTGTTGTATAATTTTTATGATAGTGTAGATTATAGGTGTCACTATTTCTCTTTTGTTTTGCTTTCATTCTCTTTGCCTGTAATGTTTATATCCTTCAACCTTTATGCAGGCCTTGAACTTTGCTTTCAAGGACTTGGTAAGGCCTTGAACTCTTGAAGTACTTCAAGAGGCTCTTCAACTTCAAGAAAGACGAAGATGGATACTGGAAGTGGTTTGCTGGTAACTTGGCATCTGGTGGTGCTGCTGGTGCTTAATCTCTTTTATTTGTCTATCCTCGACTATGCTCGAACACGTTTGGCTAATGATGCAAAGGCTGCAACAAAGGGTGGTGAGAGGCAGTTTAGCGGTTTGATCGATGTTTACAATAAATCCCTTGAATCAGATGGTATTCATGGGCTTTACCATGGATTCAACATCTCATGCATTGGAATTATAGTTTATTGCGGGCTCTATTTTGGACTATATGATTCTCTGAAACCTGTGGTGCGTAGTGGTGATTTGCAGGTATGTGAAATTCTTGAAGTTGTACCCTTGTTCTTCGGTTTGTTTGGTTCATGATACCCTCTCTTATTATCTTCTCTTTCTATTACTGGGAAAGGGAGGCCCACACATCTGTTTTTTGTGTTTTTGTCCGGTCTTGTAAATTATTTTTATTCCTTGAAGCCTTAAAATAACATTCTTTAGTATTTGTACTCATGTTTTATGTGCACTGCTATGCTTGGTATTTACAGGACAGTTTCCTTGCTAGTTTCTTGCTGGGATGGGGAATCACCATAGCTGCTGGATTGGCTTCTTACCCCATTGACACAGTACGAAGAAGGATGATGATGACCTCTAGAGAAGTTGTCAAATATAGGAGCTCTTTGGATGCATTTAGGCAAATCGTCAAGAATGAAGGTCCTAAATCACTCTTCAAGGGTGCTGGTGCAAACATTTTGCGCGCTGTTGCAGGTGCTGGTGTTCTTGCTGGTTATGACAAGTTGCAGGTCATTGTATTTGGCAAGAAATATGGGTCTGGTGGTGGTGGTGGTTAGTGGGGGACATTTTGTGGTGATGAAGGTAATGATGATGATGATAATTATGCTTGTTTCTCTTCCAGAGTTGAATAATTTTGGAAGTTAAACATTTTATATTACTCATCAAAAAAAATTTGGAAGATACGAAGACATTACTTGAAATTTTGAATGTTTGGTTTCTGTGCATGAGCTCTTAGGTGTAGTTTTCTGTTACTCTTTTGGTGAGAATAATGGAAACCGTCATGGCCATAAGGCCCATGACCACGTTATACAGGATCTTTTAGGCATTTTACCTGGATGTTTTGTATATATTGTAACAATCGTTCTTGCTGGGGCTCACTGTACAGTAGACACTATCACTGTCAGGGCTGCTAAAATTGTAAATCCGTCTGTTTGCTCGAGTCCATATTTTCCAGCAGTTCTCTGTTATACTGTGTTACTAAGCAATTCTCTGCTGAAAACAATATTGGGTCCAATGTCTTCTTCACCTTGTAGTTATTTGTGTTTTTGGCAGTCAACAGGTTTTGTTTGTATATTTGTACTGTACTGTTCTGTTCTGTTCATCAAAGCGCTTAACTGGGCTCCTCTTGGTCTATGATATATCGTTTGCTCTTTATCATATGCAGTCCATCCAATATTCCTATGTCCTTGATTTTGCTTCATATTACTGGTCTTGCTCATCATGGCAAGTCGACTCTGAAAATTCCACACTATGCGCAGGAGAAGTCCTTGAATTCATTACTGGAAAAGAAAAAGAACAGAGTCCTGATATTTATGTGGTAAATACAATTGACGTGGAAGTGGAACTGGAAGGGTCTTTTGGAAAGTGAAATCGAAGAGTCGTAACTGGTTCGGTTTAGTTTTGTACATTTTTTAGAACTTAATCGGTATATACTGATTTTGAAAATTTAAGAATCGAAACCGGACCAATTCACTACCGAAATCGAAACTTTCGGTTTTTTTGGTTTTACGGATTATTTATATTAGTAATAATATGATGTTTATATATACTAAACTATTAGTCTATTTATATTATAGTATAAGTACATTATTTTATAATAATTAATACATATTAATATAATATTGAATTTAACTATAGTTTATATAAGGTTTAGACTTTTTGTATGAGTCTATGTCAAATGTGTAAAAATATATTTACAAAAGAATATATATATATATATATATTATAATTTATTATGCCAAAATCGTATTTATCATTGATATATATATATCAAACGTAAGTTTATATTAATATCTTAATATTAATGTTTATGTTTAATATTAAAATTTTATGTTATATTAATTTTATAGTATAAGATTAAAATTTATATGTTATATAAAATTTTATAAGATTAATTTTATGTTATATTAATTTTATGTTATAGAATTAATAGACTTGAATAATAAGATTATAATTTTATGTTATATTAATTAACAATTTAACATATAATATGATATAAAAAATTATAAATATATACCGATCTAGTTTGGTTTAAACCGGTTTTCAAAATATGAAAATGGGCACCACACTAGTTTTGATTTTTAAGAATTGGTATTGCACCAGACTGCTTATGGACCGGATCAAACCCGGTATGACCAGTTTGTCAAATTTTTTTTTTTTTGTGTGTTTTTTTACACCCTAGTCTTGTGGGAATTGGAATGGAAGGGTGTCAAGCGACGGATATGTGAATACTCACAATGGGTTAAGTGGAAAGGTTGGTAACTTGGTGTTGTAAATATTAAGAGAGAAACAGAATTAAAGATTTGGTAAAAAAAGTAAAAAGAATTAAGAAAATTAAAAAAATATTGAGTTGGCTCAATGAGAGCAAAAGAAATGATTCAGAAATAATATAGGTAATAGATAGAATTCACGAGTGTACTTTACGGGTGCCATCTATACTTTCGCATGCATTGGCAAAGTGATTTTGGAGGGTTGCTCTGAGTGTTCTGGGCTGGTGCATATGCTTGTAATCCGTCCCATGCATGACGTCAAGCAGCCCTATATGATATAGAAATTTCATAGCGTTTTTCAACAGTATTGTTGTTGAAGCCTCCTAATTATGTTTTAATGGTGATGATATCATTGATATGGACATCATGATAGGTAGATCATTTTCTCTTTGCATTGATACTTCGCATTTTAATCCATTTTTCTTCAGCCTTGTCATGACCTGCTTAATTATTAGCAAGAGCAGTTCTTATTAACTTAAGAAATCTGAAATTTAGTTTCATGTAATGTTCATCAGGTGAAGCGATAGTTTGACTATAAAGATCCAAATGGAGCAGTGAAAGAGATCTGGCATCAAGTATTGCAGAAGTTCTTACTGATTAAACTGATGATGTTCAATCATGACAATGGCTTGTAATTTTGTGTTTTGTAATGTAATGTATAAATACTAAATAATGTAATATGTAGTGAATTGCATTGTGTGTTGCATGCATTTTACATGATAAATATTGAATTTCTTGTAGAAGCATTTAGTTAAAAAGATAATTAGTTGGTTTATATATAAAAAATATGTTTTTCAAAAGTTTTTCTTGAAAAAATTGTGATAGAATATATTAAAAAAAAATGCTTTTCAGTATTATCTTTTTCTTGAAAAAAATCTAATAATATTATAGTCTTTGTAATAATAATAATAATAACGGGTGTCCTGGAACCCAGATTTTCGGGTTGTAAAAACCTGGGTTTTATCCCAGCTCTGGACCGGGTTATAACTCGGGTACCCAGGTTCCAGCCCGGGTATACCTAGGTACCCAGTCCGAAACATGGATGAACAGTCTAGGCTATATCACCAGTGCCTTACGACCTAATGGTGGTAACCAATGTGTTTTCTGGCCCTATGGTGTTTGTTTACCAGGAAAAAAAAAAATCTACCTACAAACCAAGCCTTGGCCCTTGGGTCGCAGCCTCAGTTACATGGCTAAAAAGGAACACTATAAGACCAAATGAAGGGCTCTCTGGGCATATGGTTCCTTGTTTTGTAATCAATCTTCAACATATTTACTTTCTCTACATGCATGGATTGGAAAATGGAAACAATGGCTACCATTCTAAATAACATCTGGTGCCCTCAATCTCGTTAAAAAAACTTGATTCAAATGTCTAAAAGTATGTCACTTACCTACCATTTGGCTTTTCTACTAAGTTACCTTCTATTTCCCGGATTTGTTTTCTTTCCTATACCCTTATGTTTTATTTGCTCTCTCTGCATAATTGGTCATGCTCCAAGCAAGATTCTCAACTAGTTTTGAAGGTCGTGTTGATGTGTAAAAAATCGCACAACAAGCCAAAATGGGAGAAAGAGTCATTCTCGGCCCGCTACGACAATTCGGGCCTCAATCAATGTGGTTTGGAACCCCCCAACAGTGGTCCGGTGCTGCCGTATAGTGTCGGTGCTTACATCCATGTGATGTATAGAAAACAAATGTAGGGAAAGTAAGAGATTGAGACAAAGAGACTTATGTAATGTCTACGTCCATGAACGTTTGGGGAGGAGAAATCCATTATAATATGCTTATTTACAATATCTTGTAGCCTCTCATTTCCCACTATACAATAGAGATCTTGAATATATTTGCTGGAGAAGACCCCTCACTAAAGCTCCCCTCCGAGAGGTTGAAGAAAAAGTCCCCGTCCCCAAGTCGCCTGACCACTTGCTTTTTATTTGACCCTCTTCTCACGAACACCTTGGTAGTGGTGAGGGACATCCGCTTTGCGTGTCTGACCTCTTTTCCATTTCTCACTTTCTCCTAACACTGCCCCCTTGCCTCTTGACATTGCCCTCATTGCCTCTTGGCACACTCTTCTTCCTTACATTTTTACTTTTCCTTTTGTCTCCTAGTGGTGGCATAGTGGGCTGGGCCTGGATATTTTGTCCCTTACAGGTCGTATCTTCCAACAGGCCAAGTTTTCAAAAAACAGTGACAATGATGATTGAAAAAAGGTTAACCAAACTTAAGGGTTTGTTTGAAAAGCGAGATTATCTCATATCATCTCAAAACTTTTCATATATAATTCCAAATATCACTCAAACACAAATATTTTTCAATTTCAAATTTTAGTTTTTTTATCTAATCATTACCTAATCATTATAACTTTAACAAACTTTCAAACAAAACACAAAAAAATACTACTTTTTCAAATTTCAAAATAAAAAATAATATTATAAAATAATATTATAACAATATTATAACTTTATAATATTTTTATTCAATTTTTTCTTTCTTCTTTCCCAAAACCCAATAAAACATCTTAACTAAAACTATTTCACTACTATTTGTACCACCTCGAAATAAAATTAGACTAAAAGAACTTGTTTAATTTAGACAATTGGTTATACCATGAGAACTCAAGAAAAGTCTGGATTAAAACTAATTAGGATATTAGTTTGAAATCAAAGTTGATTTCTGATTCGTAAAGAGAACGTGTACCTACTTGGATTTTTTTTAGATACTTAGAATCATAATTAGAAAAACAGAATTTCACCATTAAATTCATTAGAATTTTTTGGTGCAATAAAATGTTTTGTGATTTTTGGATACTAAGTGGGCCTAGGGGTGCTACTCGCACCATACGATGCGGGGTAGCCCCTCCCTGTCCCCCGCCTACTTTAATAATGGACTACATTCCACTAGGCCCAAAAATTATTTTTAGGTCCAAAAGTGATCAAAAACACATTTGGGGACTCAAATTGTAAATTTAAATTTGTAAATATGACTATAATTTAAAAATTATTTAGTTTTTAAATTTGCTAGTACATATCTTGTGTAAGTTGTAGTATAATACAAGAGTCTCACATTGCTTAAGTGTGAGACTTGTATTATTAAGACAATCTATAAAAGGGTCATCCTACTACACTACAACTTACATAAAGTATTAAGTAAAACTTCTACTTAATACATATTACTATATTTATATATATAAATAATAAATATTTATATATTTATATTAAAAAAAAAAGAGGTGCGGGGCAAGGTTGGGCCCTACCCACCCCTTTTCCCTGCTAGGGGGCTAGATGTGGGGTGGAGCGAATGGGGGCGGGGAAGCGGGATGTGAGGCCCTGCTGCCCACCCCTAAGTGGGTCAATGGGAGAGTGCCACGTATCACCTAGTGTGCTACATCATTAACCAGCTGTCACAGCCACATAGGACATCTATGTTAACAGAAAAATACTTGAAAATCTCACTTTACACATGGCACCATCATCACTCTCCATTTAGTCTTCAATTACACATGTCAAGCATAGTACACTTGTGTAAGAAGATTGTGTGCAAGATAAGGCAAGGTCATGCCCCTTTCTTACAAACCTCCACTTGAGAATCAATCCGCGCATCAACTTGCATTCGGTTTGCTTTATTTATTTATTTTTTTTCTTAGGCACAAGTTCAACTCCACAAGCAACCAGCTGCCAAGGCCATGCTTGGCATGCCCTGCACAGCCCCTACCCTACACAACCAGCCTGCACCAAGGGACTGTTCCCCTGTTATGGTCATTCTCCCACATCCACAATACTAGACAATTTCAGCACACAATCTCAACACTTGGATATGTTTGGCAAGTAGGATGAGACACAAAATTTTCATTCTCATCTCATTTCATCTTATCTTACAAGGCAATATCCTGTCCACATTTCTGCCCTTATACCGAAACACACTCACTCTCCTTCTAGTCCTCTTTTCCAAGTCCACACTTTAGCAAAAATCCATTTCCACACAAAGAGGAACCCATCTTTTGAGCAATAGCTGAGAAAGAGTGAGTGTTAAATAAGGTAGTGAATATCCTCATCTTGCAGTCAGCTTTAACCTCTTGGTAAGTCCACCTCTTTGCTATTTTCCTCTTCTATAATTTCAGTACCTCAGTGTTAGATATGTTAGTGTAAATTTTCTCGAAGTATTATAGTGTTGAAGATGATTATTGGTTGATCTATGAAGAGCTTAGTTCATAAGGGTCTCAGCTAGCATGGTAATTAGTTGTTAAGGATTTGAAGTTTTGATATGAAGTTGTCGAGTAAATATAAGATTTGCATATGAAGTTGTCAGCTAGCATGGTAATTGTGGTGCTGAGATTTATGATCATTACTTAAGTTATGTCATAATAGAAGTTACATGAATCAAAAGGTTAGTAAAAAGCATATCGGTTATCACCTTTGATGTAAGTGTTGCTAACTTGAGTTTGTGGGTTGCAAATAATGAGATTATGTTAGAAAAAGTAAGAATAGCAAACATAGATTGCAGATGATATACAGTGAGGTGATTGTTAATCTGTCTCTTAGACAAATATTACCTCCCACTTGAATAGAATTCTCCAAAAGAGAATCTGGACACTCTAAACCATAGAACGAATAGATACAATAGCAACAGTTGTAATGTTTTAATTTGAATTTAAATGAAACAATTACTATCTGAAAATGTGTAGAAATAACTATAATTGACAGTTAACAATATCTGTCAAAAAAGAATAAAGTTAATTGTCAAAAAAGAAGAAAGAACACATCATTTCGTTTAAGTGCTAAATGTGTCTATGCATCGTGCGTGTGATGCGTGCACGCACGTGTGCGCGTGTGTGTGGTTAATGCTTCGCATTGGGTGACACTATTATTGTGTGTCTACCCTTGTGTTCCATTTTATATATGGTGAAACTCATTGACTTATAAACCACTAAAAGTTTCCTTGTCTTTTCAATGTGGGATATTTGAAATAATCTATAAGATTATATGATTAGTATGGTGAATTTAGTCTCTATTTAGACTTATAAAATGACTATGTGTTCCGTTGGGTAATAAACCTAGATCTAAGATAATAGAAGTTGACATGTAACATAGGGCAAGGTGCACATGTCGGTTAAAATTTTGGGACTTGTATGGCATGAACTTTTGTACATCTCTCGATTTTATGTGCTTTTATGGTTTTAGGACTTTCAAGAATGTAAAGTGACAAGAACATGCTTATAATCTTTGATCACCAAGAATATCTAAGCACTAGAGTGCACACTAGACATCAAGAACACAAGAAAAGGGCTCGGTTTGATGTAATTTGAGGTACAAGCATGTATTGGATGTTGTATTTGTTCCAATTTGAAACTTTTATGGCATGAGCTGCAGTGTGTGAAAATGATTTCAAATGCTGCTGTAGAATGGAAATAAGGATTAATTCTAAGATAAGTGATTATAAGTACAAAGATAGGCTTGGAATTGCTGCACTAAGTGACATGCTTATATGCATGAAATTTTGAATTAGTGATTTCTTGATTTTTTGTGTAATAAACCACATTCTAAGGTCATGAATGGATTTAGAACAGAAAATATATGTGGTTTATGGAGTTTCGGTCATTTTTTGGTTCAAAATGAAATTTTCAAAAGTTTAGGGGTCAAATTACAATTTTTGAAAATTGAAGGGGCTGTTTGGCAAATTTTTGTTTTTGGACTTAAAAGTGGATGATGAATTTTTATGGTGTATTAAATGGTCCCTAACCTTAATGTGTCTTTATTACAGCAGTGAAGATTTTCTATGTTAGGAGAAGTTTATAAGTTAATTTATAACTTACTCACAGTTTATGTTAGTATGTTTAATGATAAGTGTCATGCTAGTGATCATTGTTATTATTATGAATTTTCATTAATATCTGAAATTTTTATGTTATGTTATATTGCCATTTGTCTTTTTTTTTTTTTAAATAGATGAAGGTCCCCTATCCATGAGAGACCCCGTCCCAAATTTATTCAAAAATATTTCACTTATGGCGAAGGAATACTGTGGTAACAATTTCAAGGCCACCAAAGATAAAAAAATCAGGTGCCAAAACTCGCAAGCAAAACAATAAACCATTAGAAATCACTTTCTAATATAGGGCATGCCAAGTTTATCTAATCGAATTAATCCCCGAATACGCCCTTGAATGGAAGACGCGTCACAAAAATCTGACATCAAACCTTGAGCTCTCTGCTTTGCCAAAAAATATGCCACCATATTAGCTTCTATATATATATATATATATATATATGACGAAATCGAACATTGAGCTCAGATACCATGCTTTTCACTTCCTCCCAGAAATCCCAAAGGAACCAATACTTGCATATCTCAGATGCTAACCAACCAATAATAACTACAGAATCCGATTCTACCAACACATCCTGTAAATTTAATTGCCAACATAACCGAAGTCCATCATACAAAACTCTACATTCAGCAATGGTATTAGTGGCATAACCATATGCATGTGCAAACCCCCCAATGACGTCACTATTAGCATCTCGAAGAATATCCCCTCCCCAGCCTCACCCGGATTACCGCAAGATCCTCCATCTACATTCAGCTTTATTCTTCCTCTTTCTGGTGGACTCCACGCAATTAGCTTAAGAGGCTTGGAAGAGGAATAATCGGACAAGCTAGCCGCTCCATGACCTCCCTATCCTCACCACCCATATGCTGGAATTGTTTTACTTTGCAAGCAATATCCCTAATCCATACTTTAACTGATCTAATAATATTTTCAGGCATAAATTTAGTACATTCCATTCTTGTCTCACATCTTACCCTCCATATTGCCTAAGAAATGACTATAGGAAGAGACCCCCGAAGCCATCCAACCTGAGAACCCATAGAAGCTCTATGCCACCAACTCCACATCATCCCTTCCCAACTCTTGATCTGCGTTAGTCGAACTCGGCATGCATCTGCAAAAAATCTCCAAACCATTTTAGCCCCTTCCCCTTCACATAATAAATGATTGAATGTTTCTACCTTGGGCTGAGCACAACATTCACATTTAGAAACTAAAGGAATTCCTAAATTCCGAATAACATCATCAACCAGAATAGCTCTCCTCTTAGCTCTCCAGACCAAAAAAGACATTTTCTTTGGTATCCAATCAGTCCAAAGCCATTTCTTCCATGTACATATTTCACCCCAATGCCAAATTAATTGCCATGCGGATTTAATGGGGAATTTCCCATTGACCGAACACTTCCAAACACATATGTCTCGGCCCTGTCGAAGTTGAATTCCAGCAGCAGAAATTTTAGTGAGAGTCTCTTCATTAACTAGATCACGCAGCCGACTCAATATGGGTCTCATTTCATCAACAACCTCCTGCACTTTCAAATTAACACTCCCAGTAACAAGAACATACTCAATTAATGGGCCATCTCCTAACCAATTATCCAACCAAAAATTCACATTACCTTCCCGAATTAACCACTTCGAGTTGTTCAGTACTCTCGGCATTAGGGCCATAACCCCCTCCAGAATCTCGATCCTTTGTTCCCCTGCATAGCTGAATAAAAATGGTCATTACCAACATATTTCGAAGCAAAAAAATATAACCACATCGTACCTCCTTTAATTAATGTCCAAGCAAACTTCATAAGCAAGGATTCTTGAATCTCATGAAATGCCCGAATCCTGAGTCCCCCCTCCTCCACCGATAAACATATTTGCTTCCAAGAAATCCATTTTCTTTTCTTATTTTCTACCGAGTACCCCCACAGAAAATTCGAAAAAATCTTCTTAAGCCCCGAGATCACTCCTTTTGGAATGTTCAAAAACGATAACGTATGAATCGGCATACTATTTAGAACATGTTTGATTAACACAATTTTCCCCCCAAAAGATAAAAGTTTACTCTTCCATCCCGCCACTTTCTTCTGGACTCTAGCCAAAAATGAATCAAATATGTTATTTCTCATGCAACCCATATATAATGGCACCCCAAGTAAGTGCACGGCCAGCTGCCCTCCACGAACCCAGAAATTTCTCTCAAACCCATCTTTCTCTCAGCCGAAATAGAAGAGGAA